>NC_091123.1:25343817-25648817 GCF_040183065.1 Periplaneta americana | reverse complement strand
ATAAACAAATTTGGTATGTATAAAACACTGTCCTTCTGCAATATGAAAAAAAAAATATTTTTACGATTAAAAAAATTATATATATATATATTTTTTTTTTTAATTCAAAATGGTGGCAGTTCACTGTGCAGTGATGAAGCGTTTCCCTCATAACTCAAAAACTTGTTAACTTTTCCAAGTTCTCACTATTTTAATTTTATTGCTGAAACTCATGTTTACAATATCATACTCTTTCAATACTCGTACATTCCTTAATAAATAATATATATATTTTTTTTTTATTTTGAGTTAGAAGAAAATACTGACATTTGACCATTTTTAAATTAATTTATTTTTTACCAGACAATCTACCAAAGGTAGAGATGTGATCTTGCATCATATTGTAGATGTGACATGCATAAATACACACAAAAAACTTCATCACAGAATGTTGGATAGTTTTTGAGTTATGTGGAAACGCTTCATCACTGCACAATGATCTGAATTAAAAAAAAAACAATGTAAATAATTTTTTAAATCGTAAAAATATGTTTTTATATAGCAGAAGGACATTGTTTTACACACACTAATTTTCATTATTGTAAAAGATACAGTAATGGAGGAAAAAAATCTTGAATATTTTCAAAATTTTACTGCTGTAAGCTATACCTAACCCCTTAAACACAGAACCTCTTTCTACAAATGTTCGATACCACAACATTATGGAATAATAATAATAATAATAATAATAATAATAATAATAATAATAATGATTTATTTAACCTGGCAGAGTTAAGGCCATATGGCCTTCTTTGACACTCAACCAGGAGTAAAACTGCGTTACAAAAAACACTACAAATTTACAAAGTACACTACAATTTTACACACAAAAATAAATAAGATAATAATAATAATAAAATGTAACGACAAGTAAGTAGAAATCAGACATAACATATATATGTATGTATTTATTCACACTGCAATGGGTATATATCCGGTGGCAGTGTTAACTAATTACATTCAGTAATGACAGTAATAAACTTATTAATTAAAAATACAATTAATAATAATACTAATAATTAATACTAACAATAATAAATAATAATAATATTTATTTATTATTTGAATATACATTTTCTTGAACCCTGTTTTACCCGAAAGTACATTAGGGTTAGAGTTATAGCCTGAGTTTATATTATTATAATGAGAATTCATTTGACGTGGGTAACCCAGTCTTGCTACTTAAAATTAACACATATCTGCTACAATAATTTGAATTATTTACAGGTTCTTAATAATAACAACAACAGGGAATATCCTAAATTAAATGAAACGATCACTTAAAATAACATTTGAAATAAATATAACATACAGAAAGAAAGAAAACAAGCAGGTCAAAATAAATGAGACATACAAAGTATAAAAAAGCAAGACAATTATTGATAATAATAATAATAATAATAATAATGATAATAATAATAATGATAAAAAATAAGAATAGTAATAATAATGATAACAATAATAATAATAATAGTAATAATAATAATAATAATAATAATAATAATAATAATAATAATAATAATAATAATGGTAGTAATAAAATAGTGCAGTACAAAACATACAATGAATACAATATTTTTAAGTACACACAGTAAGGAAAATTATGATTATATATAGCTCAACTCATCACATTATAGATATACCATTATCGGAAAATATGAAAACAAAAATATCACTAGAACATAAAAAAAATCGTATTTAGGTACATTACGCACACCATACTCACGTCGAAATTACCTCTGAACTCTATTAACAGTCTCAAATCTAGCATACCAAAGAACACATTGTGCCCGCTGTTGATTTGTAGTAGCCATTTAATTATCTACGATTTTCATTTGTCCTTTCAGACTATGTATTGTTGATTGTCATATATGGAAACTCCCATCATAGCTTTATAATAATAAACTAATATTATCCATACCCAAACGGATCAGAATGTATTATTAAATGTACTGTATTATAAGTTTGTACGGCGCCATTCTTTGGAGCAGCCGGCCTTCCGATTGCTTTCAAGATAGAAAGATATCGATACAAGAACCAATACATGGCAGTTGAGATGATGATACAGCTACAGATATTGGAAGACAAGGGCATGGAGAAATGGATGGGGTGAGAATTATGGAGCAAGATCGCTACAAATTATTCCTAGTTAGGTGTCAATATTACAGTCCACGTAACGAGCGTGAACACCACGCAGTCCGCTGATTACAAGGTGGCGGCAGTTGCAGAGATCCAGACGTTTCTACGTCTATTTCTAGCCGTGTAATTACCTTGAACATAACTTTAGCTCCTACTTGAGAGCTTGTTATTAACTGAAATAATTTAGCATTCACACTTCTCAAATCTTTAATAACAGTTGGAGGTAGCATGGGAACACGACGTTGTGAATTTTATAATGATAGGGCTCAGTGCTGGGTGCAAAAAGTCTCTTCAGTACAAAACACATCCCACCCAAATTCTTTATGGTATGAAGTTCGATTCCCGACGACGGCAGAACTCACATTTTTTTTACTTAATAATGCTTTCAAATATGATTACTTTAACCCAGCGATGGGGAAGAGCCTCTCTCAGAGAGCATAGCCTTAGTTGCTGTTGTATTTAGATACTCATTCTCAATGCTCTGTTTACACAACGAGTTCCCCATCCCTGTTTTAACCTTTCTGGACTCACAACATACCTTAGACGGTTTGGTCCTGAAATTTGACCAAACTTCATAAAGAAATGCTTTTAAAAAGATATGTAAAAAATCTTTGAACTTTATTTTACTAGGAAACCATAACTTTGGTTGTGAAACTTGGACTCTCACTTTGAGAGAGGAACAGAGATTAAGGGTGTTTGAGAATAAGATTCTTGGGAAAATATTTGGGGCTAAAAGGGATGAAGTTACAGTTACATAACACAGAGCTGCACGCATTGTATACTTCACCTGACATAATTAGGACCATAAAATCCAGACGTTTGAGATGGGCAGGACATGTAGCACGTATGGGCGAATCCAGAAATGCATATAGAGTGTTAGTTGGGAGGCCGGAGGGCAAAAGACCTTTGGGGAGGCCGAGACGTAGATGGGAAGATAATATTAAAATGGATTTGAGGGAGGTAGGATATGATGGTAGAGACTGGATTAATCTTGCTCAGGATAGGGACCGATGGGGCTTATGTGAGGGCGACAATGAACCTTCGGGTTCCTTAAAAGCCAGCAAGTAAGTGAGTAAGTAAGTAAGTAAGTAAACCATAACTTTTTAGAATTTTCGCTGTTTCCATATACCTCGGCGGCCGTATTTTAGTGGCAGTAAGCTGAGATGTAAATAATCGCACCCCACTAGCATACCCACAGTTGTCATTTTGTTTCAACATTTTGCAGTATAAAAATGCTCCAGTGTCCACAAATTTTGATTCAAACGAAATTTTTTTTTGCTATATGTCAGGAAAGTTATCAGAAAACTTTTAATATATACTTTTTGATACCTTGAGACTTATTTATTTATTTACTTATTTAATCTGACAGGATTAAGGCCATAAGGCCTTCTCTTCCATCCTACTAGATAGCACGTAGAAATGCAAAAAATACAAACAGTGAGATTTATATGTTTATATTTTTACTATGTATCAGGAATAACTAATAAGAAAAAATTTAAGAAATATTTTTTTGATATCTTCAGATTTGTATATTATTTATTTATTTATTTATTTACTTAATCTGACACGATTAAGACCACAAGACTTTCTCTTCCATCCTACCAGATAACATATACAAATAAAAAAATACAGTGAGATTTAAGCCTATATATTTTTTAATATTCAAATATGAAAGAATTAAAAATAATTTACATATAAAATGAGCAAACTTTTGTGTTTGTCTAAAACATTCTCCATAAAACGAACACAAATAGTAATATATATATATATATATATATATATATATATATTATAGGAGTCACCTTACTAATATATATATATATATATATTAGTAAGGTGACTCCTATAATAATTTGAATGTTCAAAACCAAATTTGTGACTGTTGGAGCATTTTTAATTCCCTACTGTTAAAAATACTAAGATCTAAATAACGTGGGTAATAATTATGGTAGAAAGGTATAATATAGTAATTAATATATTAATGTAATTACTAGTCTCTCGTAAAATTTTCAGGTAGATGGATTAAAATTTGTAAGATGTTTCTTATTTCAGGCCTTAGTGTCCTTAATGTAGCTACAAATTACGACTGGAACCTGATGCCCTCCAACGTGCACTGGAGAACAATAACGACGAAACTTACAGTAACTGCTGGCGATAACGATCGAGATTACCGGTGGCAATGATGGCGGTGGCCGCCCCTTTAACAGCTGTTCGTATCGATTGTCATTTTATGATGATGGTTGCCTAGTAACCACAGAAGAACAAAACAAAGAGCACAGAATAATTAAAATAATATTGCTGTAGCTGTACTCCTTGATCAAAGTATAGTGTGGTAATCGATCAGGCCCAGTTGTACTATCGATACTTAGCGGGGCACACTAGCTCATACTACTCCGGTAGCGTCCCGCAGCCGACTCTACATCGGAGCAAGCCCGAAATATGGGAAAGAAAGGAAGTTTAATTATGATGGCGAATTGAACCCGAGGTCCAACGCCAAAGTCACCAATTCTGCTTCGATTGATTTAGGGAAAACCTCGGAAAAACCCCAACCAGGTAATTTGTCCCAATCAGTATTTGAACCCAGGCCCGCTCGTTCCGCGGTCAGACGTGCTAATCGTTATTCCACAGTGGTGGGCGTGGATATCACTTAGGAATTAAGTTTTATCATGATGGTAATGTTTGGTTATAAATTGGCAGAGGAGTTCATATCGCCAAGACATTTCGGCAACTTGTTTGACTCGCGAGTAAAACGGGCCTGTATGCGTGACTTTGTCAGGGGTTAAGCTTTATACACTGCAATTCACATGTTTTCACAACTGTAAATTGCATTGCATAAAGCGATGACCTCTCCGATTCTCCTCCTCCACTCTTGTTTATTTCCTGCAGCTGCCTTTCAGTTCTAATAGAGATCAGGTTGGCAGAATCAGTCCAGATCATCTCTTCCTATATATTACATGGACTGCCAAAACGTCTTTTCATTCAAAATGCCCTTCGAGTACTTCTTCCAGTCTTAAAAGGTGTCCAGCTCTTTATAGTATTCTGATACGGAACTATTAAGCTGGTAGTGCTACGTCATTATAAAGAGTGTAGGCCTATATATGCTTGTATATAATCCTCCACATTCCATTAGCGAAAATATGTTTTTGGGGTTTCGTGACACTTAAATTTTTACGGCCTTACTAATAAAAACTCTTATGCAGACGTTTAACTCACTTATACAGTGAATAACTTGGTTATAAGTCATGTGTAAATTCCTGACTAAATCACTATATACGTCCAGTGGTTAGAAATTGTGCACCACCAACTCTCCTAGTCCCAAAGTAGAAATTTTTATACGAAAATCTCTGACATCGCTGGGAATCGAACCCGCACCAGCTAGACTAGAGACAGTCACGCTACCATAGAGCTAACTCAGCGGACTCATTGATGCAGTAATAACTATAATATTTACCGTAACAACAAATAAACTCTCCAGTAAATCCTGAATTGTCCACCGTTGTGGCTGACGGGTTGGAGAGTCTAACTCCGAACCCAGCGGTCCTGGGTTCGCTTCTCGGCCAGGACAAGTTGCTGGGTGAGGTTTTTTTCGGGTTTTTTCCCTCACTCCTATGGATGAATATCACGTAACTTTATCAGGCGATTGTAACCCCCACTCATTTTCGCCACTTCCTTCCCTCCCTCATCATCCTTTCCTCATCATTCCGTTTCAGGTTTTTCAGATCACCCTAATGGCGGCCTTCCGAAGCTGCTGACTCTCTCGACCGGCCTCCGTGAAATGTAGTTCAGCGATGATGAATGGCTTCTGCAATGACACCCGAGGCGGACCTACTCGGGAGAGGAGTTTCGCCTCGGACCGACAGGGGGGCCTTGGGGGAATTTGCCGAAGCAGGAATGGTATATGGATTCTGTCGGCTGTAGGGACCGGTCGTTAAGGAAGTCATATGGTTAGGGCGGTGAGCGTAGGGGATCTGTGGTATGCAACTCATTCCATATCAAGGATTAGCGCAATATATTCTAATAGGTCGCAGTGCTAGGCCATCCGTGCCCCCCTCAGTTAAATTCCATTTCATTCCAAATCCAAATAATAAAAATCCTTTCAAACAATTTAAAGGGAGAAACACGGTTGACGTATTGACATTGGTGGGTTATAATTCACAATTATCCATAAAATAGGAGCAGAAATCCAAGGGGAAACTATAGCATCCTATTATATTGCAAACAGATTGCAGCTATTAGTCCCTATTTACATTTGCTTAATGTCGTTCGACTTATAGCGGGGGCGCATGCGCAGTACGGATTTCTTTCCTTCCCTTTCGACATCTGCTGGGTAGAAGCTGTTTCTATTTCTGTGCGACATTTCCGTAGGTGGGTCAGCCGAATTCACGCAACAGGACCCGAACATGTTTCGGAAAAGCAGCAGCAGACAACTTTTAATCAGCTGTTTCTCTCTTTCCGCGAGCTTTGTAGCATCATGTCAGAGTGGAACAAAAACCAAGTAATGAAATCAATCAAGCTTTACGAGGAACTTCCATACTTTTATGACATCAGAAATAAGGACTATCACAATAGGATTCGGAGGGAAAATGCACTGAAGTTTATTTGTAAAAATTTGGAGTCAGTTCGTCCCAATACTATTCCCTCCGACATCAAAACAAAAATAAAGAACATCAGGAGTCAATATGCGAGAAAAAATTAAAGTTTCAATTCATTTTAATACAATAAATGTCTATTGGAGAATTTTGTTCCAGTTTGAAATCTTTACTGAGAACATGGAATAAACCTTTCTCCTGCCTTCTCGACATCCATTTTCTTTCCCAGTCTCACTTTGTTTTTTTTTTTTATTTGCTTCTCATTAGTGCAAGCTAACAGAACACTTGAAGCTGCAGAAGCTAAAACAGCTACTTTTTTATTGTTCAAATCCATTCTGTTCATTTAAAAGTCTCACCACATCACTCACACGTTGCTCGAGCTCAACAACTAGCCTCGAGTAGCAGGCATGGATAAATATATAATATACAGGGTGTTTCAAAAATACGGGGCATAATTTCAGGTATGTATTTCCCACATGTAGACAATCAAAATAGTTCATTACAACATGTGTTTGGCAATGCCTCATTTCCGAGTTATGGCCTTCACAACATTGAAATTCACCGGAACGTTTTTCTTTCTGCAGGTCGTTGTCATTACGGAAGATGTTCAAAATGTCCACCTCGTGCTTGAACATAGACCTCACATCGATGTCTCATTGACCTGCGAACACGATCCCAAACTCCAGGAGTATTGCGTATGTCCTCAGAACATTCCCCAATTCGATTCCGAAGGGATTCCAAATCAGGCACCGGAGACGAATAAACCAATGATTTTAAATGGCCCCACAAGTAGAAATCGAGAGGGTTCAGATCAGGTGAGCGTGGAGGCCAAGCAATTGGGCCACCTCTACCTATCCATCGATCAGGAAACCTTCGATCCAAGTACCAAGTACAACACTGAATGTAACCTTCGCCTCGGAATGAACTGTCAGAGTGCCCTCTTAATGTCTCCTTTGACGGCAACGACCTGAGGAAAGAAAAACGTTCCGGTGAATTTCAATGTTGTGAAGGCCATAACTCGGAAATAAAGGATTTCCGGACACATGTTGTAATGAACTATTTTGATTGTCTACATGTGGGAAATACATACCTGAAATATGCCCCGTATTTTTTAAACACCCTGTATATAATATATTCATCCATGTAGCAGGCGAGAAATCTGCCAAGAGTGAATGGTGATACTACATTTAGCCGACAGAAAGCGCTTGATATAGGACGTTGCTCGACAACTTGCGTCGACTTGTGGACGAAAAATCTTCCAAGTGTAAACGGTGATGCTACACATATAGTCGACAGAAAGCGCTTGATGTTGCGCGACAAATAGCAAGTGTAAATAGGGACTTAGAGTTCCTAAAGCGAAATGTGCAAGGAAAATCTGTGCAGTTGGTGCTAGTGCTAGTGTGGTGTTTGGGCACTCACCCTTGGCGTAGATCTGCAAGGAAATCACGGCCTTGGCCTCGCCATGGCAGTTGCGCGCGATGACGGAATAGGCGCCCGTGTAGTCGAGCTTGGCGCGGGGGATCTCCAGGCGGTACTGCGGGCCGTCGCCCACGCGGCGGAAGTGCGGCGCGTCCCGGTAATAGTCGGGCTGAAACAAACATTGTACGTTAATACAATACTGGTGGGCAGGGGGAAGTAATAAAGACAGAAAAGAAAGGGAAAAGAAGGGATAAAAAGGGATAGGAAGGTATAAAATGAAGAAATTTGAAAATAAAGGCATGAAATATAAAATGAAGTAAACAAGAGAAAAGACATAAAGAATAGAGGGATAGAAAGATAGATTAGAAGAAAAAACGCTGGAAATAAAGGGAAGACATAATATTACAAAGAAAGAAGAAAAAGGAAATAAGGAAAAGTAGGAAAAGTATTAAATACATAATATTCGTCGGTTTACAAGCAAAACACATTAAGTCAAAAATCTTACTTCTGAGAAAAGGGCGTTTATAATCTATACTAATAATAAATCTGTAGCCGAAATTTTTCTGGTAATTTTCGATTTTCCAAAAATAATTGGTCCTAATATATATATATAATTAACCACCCTGAAACCGAAAATCGCCTTTTTGACATTTTTGTTTGTACCTATGTGTGTCTGTCTGTCTGTATGTTTGTTACCTTTTCACGCGATAATGGCTGAACCGATTTATATGAAAAGTGGGATATAAATTAAGTTCGTTGTAACTTGGATTTTAGGCTATATGACATTCAAAATACGTTATTTAAAAGGGGGGTTATACGGGGGCCTGAATTAAATAAATCGAAATGTCTCGTTTATTACTGATTTTTGTGACATATGTTACATAACAAAAGTTTCTTTAAAACTTATTTCCGACAAGTTTTATTCTTTGCAAAATTTTGATAGGACTGATATTTAATGAGATAAATGAGTTTTAAAATTGAAATAACGCCATCTAAGACGGTGCAATGAATTAAGAAAAAATAACTTCGTCTATAAGGGGCCTTGGACAGCAACAATCGAAAGCTATGAAATATAGCCTACAGAGAATGTTTCTGTGTTTATCTGAAGTAATATCGAATGCTATTTAACCGATTTGTATAATTAATTATTATTTCACCATTGGAAAGTGTAGTTTCTCTAGATGGACATAATGCTATAATGTTATTACAGTAACTTCTGAGTCCTCTCCGGACCAAAATGATCGCATTTTAATTATTTAAATACAATTTAAATTAAGTAACACATTAAACGATTTAACCTTCTATCAAACACGAATGTTCCCTGGATCAAACGTCCTATTTTAATTATGTAATTACTTTATATTTATTTCTAACAGGTGGAGCGGAGCGCACGGTTACGGCTAGTGTACATAATATATGTGCAGAAACTTAGAATTAGAAAATTGAATACACATAAAGATAAACTACTTAATAAAGATAATATTTTTAGGATTTAGTTTTGTTAAGAGCTTTCAAAACGTCTTTTTCTCAAGAGGTAATTTTTTTTTTTACTTAATGTGTTTTTTTAAGTCATGTTGAGGTTAAAGTTCAGATAAGTTGAATAATATATGATAAGAAGAATTATTATATTACAATTTCAGTCAACAACGTATCAGATTGGTATAAAAACAAGTTTTGTTACAACGATCACATTATAATTCTTGGTAGTATCCATGAATATTTTCGAATTTACAAGAAATCATCATCAGGTGGAAGCAATATATTAGACAAGTTGAACACAAGTGAAACGCAAAATAAAAAATGCATACATAATGAATAAAACAGTATAGGAAACACTATCATATGTCAAAACATTAAAACAACTTGTAAAAATTCAATGATGACACGTATTCAAGAAGTGATGCATATGCATATATATCCTTTGGATTGTTAATAATTACTAGAATGTAATGTAAAATATGTGTATGTTAAGAGTTAAAATTTAATGATGCCACATTTTATGGTAGTTGAGATCTGAAGTCCTATGGACTATTTTGTCACTCGAGGTAATTAAGACATGATGTTGAAGATGGTGCGGAGTTAGATACTGAAGTCAACTCATCGACATGTTACATGGCTTGTGACTTCAGCATCTAACTCTGTTCCATCTTCAACATCATGTGTTAATCACCTCTTCGGCTGGAGTGACAAAATATTCCATAGAACTTCAACTACCATAAAATATGGCATCATTAAATTTTAACTCTTGACATACACATATTAAATATTACGTTTATATTCTAGTAATTATTAACAATCCAAAGGATATACATGGATATGCATCGCTTCTTGAATACATGTCATCATTGAATTTTTATAAATTGTTTTAATGTTTTGACATATGATAGTGTTTTCTATACTGTTGTATTCATTATGTATGCATTTTATATTTTGTGTTTCACTTGTGTTCAACTTGTATAATATATTTCTTCCACCTGATGATGATTTCTTGTAAAATCGAAAATATTCGTAGATACTACCAATAATTATAATGTGATCGTTGTAACAAAACTTGTTTTTGTAAGAATCTGATAAGTTGTTGACTGAAATGGTAATATAATAATTCTTCTTATCATTAATGTGTTTTGTTTGTAAGCCGACGAATCGACAAGAAAGAAACAAAAACTAGGCCAACTTTTCAGAAGTTTCAACACTGCAAGCATAAATTAATAATAATAATAATAATAATAATAATAATAATAATAATAATAATAATAATAATAATACATTAAAAATGTACTATTAAGGGAAGACTCCACTGAAAATCATGAACATTTTTCCAAATTTTTTTTAGTTATTTCACTTATTCAGAATTTATATTTTCATACCCCAAATGGATTCAGCTCAATTCTGATTACAAATAGTCGTATGTTTACACTTTTTAAATTAAGGCTGGAAGGGGGCGTGGAATTTAAAGAGCTGTCAAAATTGTTTTTCATCGAAGAATTCTTTTTTAAAATATCTGATTACAAATCTAGTAACTTTTTGTTGGCTCCCTGAAGTTATTAGATGAATGTAGCGGAGGAGAAAATTAATTTACATAAATATTCATTTTATTTTTAAATCTATTTTTCTGTGTTCATTTTTGTTGATTCAACACCAACTTTCTTATGCCAAATATTAATCAATCTGGATGAAATTTTTACTGCAAGTATTTATGAGGTAGCTGCATGTTTCTATGCATTTATTTTGTGAGAAATGCTGCTAGTTTATTTTATTAATATTTTTCTTAATGCTGCTAGTTTATTTTATTAATAAGAAAAATATTAATAAAATAAACTAGCAGCACTTCTCACAAAATAAATGCATAGAAACATGCAGCTACATCATAAATACTTGCAGTAAAAATTTCATCCAGATTGATTAATATTTGGCATAAGAAAGTTGGTGTTGAATGAACAAAAATGAACACAGAAAAATAGATTTGAAAATAAAATGAATATTTATGTAAATTAATATTCTCCTCCGCTACATCCATCTAGTAACTTCAGGGAGCCAACAAAAAGTTACTAGATTTGTAATCAGAAATTTTAAAAAAGAATTCTTCGATGAAAAACAATTTTGACAGCTCTTTAAATTCCACGCCCCCTTCCAGCCTTAATTTAAAAAGTGTAAACATACGAGTATTTGTAATCAGAATTGAGCTGAATCCATTTGGGTTATGAAAATATAAATTCTGAATAAGTGAAAAAGATAAAAAAATTTGGAAAAATTTGCATGATTTTCAGTGGAGTCTTCCCTTAATAGGGCAATTAAAAAAAAGTGTTTCTGAGCCATATACAATTATCAATGAACTAGTACAATGTTTGGAGACGGAACGGCCCAAAAGTGTCTCATTCTTTGGAGTTGATGATGATGATGATGATAATGATGATGATGATGATGATGATGATGACTATATATAAGTACATGAGCATATTCCATAAATGCATAAATGTTGTTATTGTTATTTATCTATCTGTATGCGAATAATGCCAAATTTGTACTAATTATTTCTTAAAAAAACTTATTGCAACTCCCCCTCCCTGGATTATAATAAACTCTTCAAAGTAAGTTATATATTACTGTCATTTTGTTGGATGACGTAAGCATGTCCATGGCAATCAAATCTGAACTTCTGTTTCACGAAATTCTTTCATTTTTCTATTAGTGTAGGTTTTGACGTTACATTTAAAAATGGCATGAGGAATGTATAAATAAATCAAAATATAGCACACAATGAAAGAACTAAAATGAAAAGGAAAACCATAAATGAGACAGAAAATCCTTGTACATGAAATTTTACAACTGTTTCGACGTAATTGTGAGCTAAATCTGAAACACAAATATGAGCTGCTACAAATAAAGTTCTACTTAGACAAATTAAACGAAATGACACAATTCAGAGAATTTAGTATGGCATATATAAATTAAAATAATTTGCATAGACCTAATATAGACTATAACCAGTTTGCCAGCGTTTCTTCTTTTTCAAGAAATTGCGTCATTGAAGCATGATTATTTTCTAGAACCTCGATAATGAAGTTTTAGTGCCAGGTAATGGATTCGATGCCTAGTCCCAGCTGTGCTGCCGACTCATTATGCGCTACCGATATGGATTTTATTGCTCGAATAATTATACAAAGCTCTTATGCCTCCAATAACCATTTGGTAGCATATAAAGTTTCCTAACACTTGATCAACAGGTTTAATGTCGAGCGACTTGAAAGCAAAAGCAGATATAATTGTTAGAAATGAGTGTATGCTTGATTAATTGAGTAAACAGTAATGGAGGTAAATGAGGCGTGCGTCATTGAGGATCTAACGACCAAATGATTATGTAAATATTGAATGCAAGAGAGAATACGCCAATAGCAAACAGAAATACAGCGCTGAACGATTTTAATTCATTTGTCTCCCAATGAGAAACACAAGTCATCCAGACATTAATGAAAATAACTGACAGAACCATTACAAGAGTCTACATAAGTTAAATTACCTAATAATTGTGATCTCCAAGTTTAGTCCTTCTAAATGTACTAATTTGAGTCTATAAACGCTGCAATTTAACAATTTCTACGAATTAGTACCTCGATTGCACTGGAAAACAATTAAATTTGAATCTGACGAAAATATTTTGTTCTAATGTATCACATCACATTATATTGTACATTTTTATTGTATTCAGGACCCTTGTGGTCACTCAAATTCTTTGAGCTGATGTCTTTAATGAATAAAAGTAAAATTTATGCCCTAAATTTTGAAAGTGATATCCGTTTTGCGATAGAATTTAAAGTGCTGCAATCTGGTAGGATGGAAGAGAAGGCCTTATGGCCTTAATCCTGTCAGATTAATAAATAAATAAATAAATAAATAAATAAATAAATAAATAAATAAATAAATAAATAAATAAATAAATAAATAAATAAATAAATAAGTAAATAAGTAAATAAATAAATAAATAAATAAATAAATAAATAAATAAATAAATAAAATCGATTGCACATGTGTTCTCGGTACAGAGAGCCACATGTAGGCCTACCTATTGCACATTACAGATAGCCTAGAACGGATTTTTTTTGTTATTAGCAATAAATACAAAAAATTAGACAACCAAAAAGTATGCGCAAGTTTTATCATAAATGTGATTGAATTATGGCAGTAAATTTGTTAAGAATTTTTGTTAAAATTGACTATTTCTGCGACAAAACGCAAAAAAGGACAATTTTAAAAATAATTTTAAAGAAGTATAATAGTGTATTAATGTTTTGAAGATGTTAGCTACCAAAGGATAGGGAAACAAATTGAACTATATTTCTGTAATTATCTTTTATTATTATTATTATTATTATTATTATTATTATTATTATTATTACTGGAGAAAAATGGGAGTATAAGGGTACAGTACATCAGTTATTCATAGATTTCAAATTTCATATTAAATATGAACTTCTTTCAAAATCCACTGGCTACCTCAACGCAGTAAATAATATTATTAATTTATTACAGTAGAAAATAATTAAAATATGTCTTCATAAACCTATTGATTTTCCATTTAAAAATTATTTTTATACTTTAATGTTATTAAAATAAGACATTTATTATTTTATATTAATAAAATTCATACATAAAAATATAAATAATTTTGAATTGTGTTCTCATAGTTATAAAACAAACGATATGAATTCTTTAAGATTGTTTGAACCAAAATACAATACTGCTACATTATTTAATCATAGTAGTAATTTAGGCCTAAGAATATATAACAAAGGTATATTTAAATATCTTAATCTTTTCAATTCTAACTGTTCTAATATTAAATTAAAGTTACGTATGGATGTCATAAATAACAAAAAATTGTAAATTTAGATTTATATATTCTTACTGTGTACAAGACATAAGACAAATTGTATTATACACTTCTTAATTTAAATTCAGGAATCCGCCCCTGAGCACGAGTTCTTCTCTTTCAGGGGTGAGCTAAAGTTGTATCTGTTTGTATTATATTTTATGTTACAATTATTAGCAAAATAAATACAAATAAAAAATATCAAAATTAAATTAAAAATACAAAACTAAATCCGCTCATCGTTTCCCCTATGTGGTTAGTGTGGCTAAGAATAGGACCGGAGTTTGATGTTTATCATTCACCTCATAGTGCAGTGGTAAAAGAAAGCAGAAACCTGTACTTTACAGATTCGTATTAGGTTCGTTCCAACAACAGTCAGGAACCGTCCGTAACCTTTACGAGCATGCGCAGTACAGAAAAAGCGTTCCAACACAATCCGAACCAGTCCTGAACCGGAAACATGTACTGCAGTCGGGCGTTCCAACAAGCTTTTGGCGGATTGAGGCATATACGGAAGAGTACGCGAGACGCGCATGCGCATAAGCTCACCAACGTCTCCTGGATACTGAAGAAAGACATGATCGACTGTTCACATCATTGAGGTTAAGATGAAAAGTGACAGTGCAGACGAATAATAAAACTAGAGATTTAATTTAAATTTTCGCCAAAAAGAAAGGGAATGGAAATTATTTGGGTATTGAAATAGTTAATTACAATTTCAACATGCAGCTTTGATTAAAGGTATAATAAATAACGTACATACATTAATAATTAAAAAAAGAACTATTTTTAGATGAGAGTCCCCCAGTACACGACATTGAATTAGCGGAATTCTTACCTTCCATATTTTTTTTGTCATCTTTTTATAGAAAATGATCAAAATTCTATTTTCTGCAATTAGAATAAGCTGCGAAACGATAATAATAATAATAAGCATCCCGTTCTTAGCAAAGATAATCACAGTTATAGCATCTCTGGATTTAGTACATAAAGATCCGCGAAAGCGTTCCAACAGCGTCCAGTCAGTTTCAATCCCATAGCAGATGCTCAATAGCGCATGCGCATAAGATGGTACAGGAACCGTACATGAACTGATCCATGAACCGCTTGTTGGAACGAACCTATCGTCAACCATACGTCTTCAGCTGATAATCTTCAACTCTGAGATTACACAGATATTGAAATCTATAGGCTGTAGCTTACTTTAAAACACCCTGTAGAACTGTAGCAGACGTTCAATTGTTTCATTAGTATGGAACATTATATACGTGCATGAAGTCCAAGTCATATTTTAAAATACGATCTTGATGAAAAGGTCATAAATTTCAGTGCCAACCATTCTAGCACACGCAAAAACTGTAAGTTGCTAAAAAGGAAAAACAAGTTTGTACAGTTTAGATATATCACGCGTTTGTAGCCGCTGCAAAGGCAGAAAAACGTCGATATCGCATTACACGAAGCGAAGTCAGTCCTCGATTGCTTCTGCGGTTGTGAGCGGCCAAACGCTGCACTTGAACCATTGTGTTCACAGCCAGCAAGAAAGGCGTGGTGGAGAAAGATCAACAACCCAGTACGAACGAACAGTGACATGTCGATGACAAGGAAGCGAACGACAGTAGTTGGAGATGTTCACAAACCTGAATGAAATCACCAACACCTGTCTGTAGTAGCGGACACACCTATGCAACTACTGGATAATGTCAGATTTTCAGACAGATAAAACTCTGCATTGCCCCCACAAGTGGCAGATTCTGAATCTGATATTAACCAAGCCGACCAAAACATGGTCTCAAGCTCATTTTCAAATTACAGTCTGATCCGTTTGGGTATGGATAATTTTAATTTATTATTACAAAGCTATTATGGTAGTAGGAAAAATTTCTTGCTGGTTATATTATGATTAAAAGATGGGAGTTTCCATATATGACAATCAACAATGCATATTCTGAAAGGACAAATGAAAATCGTAGATGATTAAAATGGCTACTACAAATCAACAGCGGGTATAATGTGTTCTTTGGTATGCTAAATTTGAGAGTGTTAAAAGACGTGAGTAAGGTGTGCGTAATGTACCTAAATACGATTCCATAATGTTGTGATATCCAACATTTGTAGAAACAGGTTCTGTGTTAAAAAAAACAAGCAGGCGGTCGCAGGCGAAACCCAGTACGAGAAAGAGCTATCTCTTGGGCTGGTCCCCAAACTCCACAGATCTAACCCCTCTGGACTTCTTCGTGTGGGGTTTTGTTAAAGACATTGTCTAGTCACAGAAAGTCAGGAACATTGATGATCTGAGAGTAAAAATTACTCAAGCTTTTCAACAAATCACCCCTCTTATGTTACAACGGACATGGGCTGAATTGCATCACCGTTAGGCCTATGAATTGTGCAGGGTACGCAATGGGGGGTCATGTTGAGCTCTGAGAAATCTCCCATCTTTCAGTGTTGTATGCACAAAGTTTCAACAAAGTTCAGTATTAAATGTTTTACGTTGCTTATATTTTACCATACCCAAACGGATCACTCTGTATAATCATTAGGACAAGGATACTCGTGACACAACATTTTTATCCTTTTGTCACCCTTCAAATAATCATAAAGTTAATCTCATCTTGAATAATTTCAAGGGAAAAATTGTTTCAGGGTCGGGTATCGAACCCGGGACCTTTGGCTGAGCGCACCAGCGCTCTACCGACTGAGTTACCCAGATTGTTACTAGTCATGAATTGCAGAAACCCCATATGTCCAGGCAATTCAATTCTTTTTTCCAGAGAATACTAAGGAAAAAATTAAAGTTCATGTATGTCAAACACTAGGCTATAACTTATTATTATGCTTTAATAAAAAAAATAGTCACTCCAAAATACCAAACGCTTTTGAAGAAAACCAGTTTTTTTTGTTTCGGCTGAAAAATTTACTAAAATGGACATGTGAAGATCCTGCAAAGTCACGATTCATTTAGGTATGTTTCAGATTTCTCTCATATGCCAAAATCATTGTAAAATCTCATGTAGAAGCATTTTGTATTTATACTCGTAGCTTTCCTTTCATTTTTAATTTTTTAGTCTGCTTTATTTTTATTTACTTATTACTAGACAGTTTATGCGGGATGACTTAAGGAAAAGTGAAGTTGTTTCGTATCAGAGTATAAGGAACGTGCCACGCCGTCCGTCTTTTGTGTACCTGGCGAGTACAGCAGCGTACAGAACGAAGGAACCCCGGTCCGTTCATAACGCAATGTGTGCAGTTGTGTTATCCTGCTCAAGTATTTAGTACGCGTTGAATAGTAATAATATAATATAATATAATATAATATAATATAATATAATATAATATAATATAATATAATATAACAGTAGCATTTGACGTCGTCTGTTTACGTTTAAAACCTGTTCAGCCAATGGCCTGAATGAAAAAAAAATGTAACATATAGTAAATGTGCACCTACATTCAACGATAAGTCATCCCGCATCCACTGTCTACTTATTACTTATTCTTGTTTCGGCACATGATGTAGGCTATATATACACAAATATGTGGGCATACATACAGCATGTAACAAACCACAATCTCAGTAGGAATTACGCCATAAATAGGTTATCTCTTTTGCATTTCTATGTTTCTCTTAGAATATTATATTTGCTCTATACTTAGCATAATGATAAAAGGAAACTTCTTCCGTTATCGCGGTTAGACCTTTACAAATTTCACAGAAAACAGGATTACAGTGACGTCACACTGCCTGGCTGGTTCTACTGGTTCTGCGTACAAACGCCGCCGCTGTGTGGAGCTGGTCTGAATGGCAATTAATGAAAAGAGAAATGTCACTACACTGAGAAGCAAGGTGCCGTCTCGTTGCGTAGGTGCGAAGGACTGGAATCGAGCGATAATTTACACGTCGTCGCGGTGGTCCACGGCTTCCCAATTGAGCAGCTGCGTGCTAGAAGGGCACGAGTCGCTTTCACATCAATATGGAGGATTTCGTTTCAATCCCCATTCTCCTACGCTGCTGCCTTAATCAATATCATAACATAATTTTAACAAAAGGAGAGAAATGTGGATGGAGAGAAGGAATTAAAAAAAAACACAAAGAAAAAGAAGGAAATTAGAATTTAAGTAAGAACAAAGAGTATTGTAAAACAAACTGCAGCCATTTTTTGAAATGATGACTGAAGACGAATACCAGTATGTCTATATTAATTTAGTGTTGTAATGAGTAGTATCAACACTGAGCGAATGAAGTAATTAGGGGATAATCTTCTTTTTGTATTTATTGTGTCTTTTTTTTCTATTTGTATTTTATTGCGTGTGTATGTTTTTTTATGTATTACCTTTATATTTATTAGTTGGATTATTTCGTGCAGTTTCAATAAGTAATTGAATTGTTTATATATATATATATATATATACTGTATATGTTTCACTGTGTTTTTCTCTCTCTCTCTTTTCATATCTTACATTTATTTTATTTTTATATTCTTGTGAAATTTGGTTTGAAGTTACATTAGTTGTACCGTATTTGCTCGCGTAATTGCGCACTTTTTAATTAACTTTGGCCACTGAAAAATTGGGGTGCGTAAAATATGCGGATTTTTCAAATAAGAGGTCCTGTTCTGAGTTTATCTCAATTAGTATATGTATAGGTAAGTATTTACGGTAGGGCTAATTTTCTATACCGGTAACTTGTCTCTACCAAGGACAAGCATTGTTAAAGTAGCGGGGCTTTGGGGTTTCTTTCTGAAGCAGGTACTTCAGTTGCTGGTGAATGACCTACGATGGACTGTAGGGAAGGAAAATCCCTACCACAATGAAAAAAATATGTACGTAATCCCTACTACACTGAAAAAAATATGTACGTAAAATGTGTGCGCAAAATACACGGAGCAAAAATAAAGTTCAAAATAATCCCTTAAAAAGTAGGGTGCGCAAAATACGCGGGGGCGCAAATTACGCGAGCAAATACGGTAATTGTGATAATTAATGATAACGGTAGTAATAATAATAACTGTTGTTTTACTATTTTATTATTAGTAGGTATTATTTTCGTTTTGAAGATTCAAACTGTGCATAGTTACACCACGAATGGCCGAACGGGCTCGTGCGAAGGATCTTCTGTACATGGGTTTGTACAATTTATTATGCATCAATAAATGCACTTATCTCATCTCATCTCTCTCTCTATTTCCAACAGGATAACGCCACTGCAACCCGTCAAAAGTCCTGGAAGACTCTTACCCTGTTAGATGGAAACTTAAAAACATATTCATTTCTTTGTAATATATCAAGCACTGATATTTTTGTAACCTAAATCTAATCTAATGTTCAATAAATAACCTTTATATGAAATGAGTCAAAATCAGGATAGGAGAAGAAATGTCAAAAGGAAGTGAAATAGGGAGAGGAGTACGACAAGGATATCCTTTATCACCTATTCAATATCTACTTGGAGGATTTAGTGAAGAACTGTTTTCAAAACATGGGAGGGGTGATCGTAGGAGGAAGAAGAATAAAGTGTGTAAGATTTGCTGATGATATGGCGTTGTTAGCAGAAGAGGAGACGATACTAAGGGAAATCTAAAATGCAATTAAGTCTGGTTTCAGACTTCCCCTTCAATATCTAAGTTGACGTGTTTTTTGTTTAAGGAGTTATGTACAGCTTACAGCAATAACATTTTTGGAAATATTCAACATTTTTTTCCTCCATTACTGTATCTTGTACAATAATGAAAGTTAGTATGTATAAAACACTGTCCTTCTGCTACATGAAAAAAAAATATTTTTACGATTTAAAAAAAATTATTTATATATATTTTGTTCAAAACTCATAATGGTAGTAGTCCACTGTGCAGTAATGAAGCGTTTCCCTCATAACTCATAAACTTGTTAACTTTTTCATGTTCTCTCTCTTTTATTTTATTGCTGGAAGTCATGTTTACAACATCATACTCTTTCAACTGCATTCCTTAATAAACAATATTTGTTTTATTTTGTGTTAGAAGAAAATACTGACATTTGACCATTTTTAATGAATTTATTTTTTATGAGACAATCTATCAAAGGTAGAGAAGTGACCTTGCATCATATTATAGATATGACATGGATAAATACACACAAAAAATTTCATCAAAGAATGTTGGATAGTTTTTGAGTTATGTGGGAAACGCTTCATCACTGCACAATGAACTGAATTTTGGAAAAAAATGTAAATAGCCTAATTTGTTTAAATCGTAAAACTATTTTTTTTTTCATATAACACAAGGACAGTGTTTTACACATACTAATTTTCATTATTGTACAAGATACAGTAATGGAGGAAAAAAATGTTGGATAATTCAAAATTTTTCTGCTGTAAGCTGTACCTAACCCCTTAAATTGAATTCAATTTAAATAATTAGTTATTTAGCCTGGGAAGTTTCGAAATGAAAGCCCTGTATATCTAACGAATTAATAATGTAATTAATGAATTACCTAACAAGCTAGAGAACTAACACGCAAGATAACTAACGAACTGAAAAAAGAATACGACAATTGACCTCGCGCCAGTCCT
The DNA here is from genome assembly GCF_040183065.1 of Periplaneta americana. Classification (NCBI taxonomy): domain Eukaryota; kingdom Metazoa; phylum Arthropoda; class Insecta; order Blattodea; family Blattidae; genus Periplaneta; species Periplaneta americana. The sequence goes on along the minus strand of NC_091123.1, from coordinate 25,627,717 downwards.
CACAGCGATGACTCAAGCGCGCTACCTGAATAGTGGGACTTCTTTGAGGTTACTACGACCAGTCATCGCTTACGCTCAGGATTAGACAGGATAAACACAGAATATGCTAATGAGGATTCCACGTTAAGAAAAAAGCATTACTTTTATGGGCCTTGTTTAATAAATTGTACAGGGACATCATTTTATTTTTGCTAACATTTTTAATATTAACTTGCCTCTACCTCTGGATCAACGCCGTTTGCTACCCCGTTCGATGACGACTGGAGTTCGATGATACTGGCGTAATATACAAACAAATCACTATACTAGATATAGGAGGGAAGAAAAGTAGTTCATCCATTTACGTAAACTAGGAAATATTGCGCTTTTGAGTTTGATAATTTTCATTAGGTTTTTGTTTAATCAAAATACAGTACAGTATTAACAATAAATGTTTTTACTCACGAACTGAGCTGTCCATGTGGACGTATTCATTATGCAGTGTATATTATACTGTCTACAGCACATTAGCGTACAATATAGAAAATGAAGTTAAATTGAAAAATAATCATAATATGGATATTTAAACACATTTTTTTTAAATGGTGGCCGTTCATTTCCATACAGGCTTCAGTTCTAGTGTGCATATTATCGTACTATAGACTATTGTACCTAATCCCAATTACTAGTTTCGTTCTTCGTACTAGTAACTCATGTTGAAATAATTCAAGTGATAGTTAATTACTTAACAAGGCCCTTTTATTTAAGTTATTTTAAACAGTTGTATAATATTACGTAGACGTCCAATTCCTAACAGAAATTAATGTTCTGAGAAAGGAGCTAAGACAGCCCAGCCACAAGCCGGCGAATAAAAGGGGAAACCGGGATATGATGTAGGCTATGCAAATGGACGACAGTACCTGTGCGGAAATGATGCAATATTGAAAGCTCTTTCGTCACTGGAAAACGCGAACATATTTTTGGAACGTACTGTTTACTATGACCGTAAGGGTACTATGAGTGTATATGCAGTCTTGGATCTGTGTGGAAGACGGTTGAACTTCATTAGTAAAAGAGATGGAAGTGAAGTACATTCAAAAACTCAGGTACAATAAAAATTGAAGTAAAAATAAAATGATGTCCCTGTACAAGCTATGTGGTAGGAAGGCGTTTCTATGGCAACTGGTCATTTGATGGAATAGCCCCATATGCTCAATGCTTTTTTCTTAACGTGAAATCCTCTGAAATGAACTAGAAAATAAAACAAACAGAAGGTTAAAGGTTTGGTAGAAGTTGTGCCAGCTGAAGCTAAAGGAGTTGTATTCAGAAGGTCGCGGGTCTTCTCCATATTTTTCCCCCCGTCTCGCCCTGACTTTAATGTGGCAGGAAACATTCTCAAACGCCGCAGCGCGAGCGTCACTGGATGTAGCAGACATTTTTATTGCCAAGTCTGATGGCTGGCGACTGTTACTATGTCGGAGACATCGAGGTGACTTTTCTCAGCTTGCGTATGAGAATCGCTGGATCAGGTATCTTACGCAAATTATTTATACAGGGGCATCATTTTATCTTTACTAACATTTTTAATATTAACCTGGCTATACCTTTAGATCAACGCCGTTTGCTGCCCCCCTTCCACGACTGGAGTTCGATGAAACTGGCGTAATATACAAACAAATCACTTTACTAGACATAGGAGGGAAGAAAAGTAGTTCATCCATTTACGTAAACTAGGAAATATCGCGATTTTGAGTTTGATAATTTTCATTAGGTTTTTGTTTAATCAAAATACAGTACAGTATTAACAATGCGTGTTTTTACTCACGAACTAAGCTGTCCATGTGGACGTATTCCTTATGCTATACTGTCTACAGCACATTAGCGTACAATTTAGAGAATGAACTTAAATTTAAAAATAATCATGCTATGGATATTCAAACTCATTTTTGAAAATGGATGGCCGTTCATTTCGATACAGGCTTCAGTTCTAATGTGCATATTATCGCAGTATAGACTATTGTACCTAATTCCAATTACTAGTTTCGTCCTTCGTACTAGTAACTCGTGTTGAAATAATTCTGTACCTACTCTATAAAAGAGTACCTTACGTACTGTAAATTCAATCTTCACTTCTGCCCGATCCGAAAAGATAAATTACTCAGATATACTATCTACTGTTCGTCCAAATGGTTATGTCGTAGAGTCGTAGAAAGGAAGGAAATCACATGACAGTTAATTACTTAACGAGGCCCTTTTATTTAAGTTATTTTAAACAATTCTATAATATTACGTAGACGTCCAATTCCTAACAGAAATTAATGTTTTCAGAAAAGAGCTAAGACAGCCCAGCCACTAGCTGGCGAATAAAAGCAGGTGGGGAAAACCGGGATGCGACGTAGGAAAATGGACGACAGTACCTATGCGAAAATGATTGAATATTGAAAGCTCTTTCGTCACTGGAAAACGCGAACATATTTTTGGAACGTACTGTTGAATATGACCGTAAGGTTACTATGACTGTATATGCGGTCTTGGATCTGTGTGGAGGACGGTTGAACTTCATTAGTAGAAGGGGTGGGAGTGAAGTACATTAAAAAACTCAGGTACAATAAAACTTGAAGTAAAAATAAAATGATGTCCCTGTATATCTTGGTATATGGTAAATGACCATCTATGGATGTCGAAGTAAAATTTGTCGTGTAAAAATACAATGATGGGGCAGGTTTCTTTGAGTACTGCTATTTCATGAGTCATCCTTTCATCTTTTTTTCATAATTAAAATCATCTCCTGAAGTTAATACGCAAAAATCTAGCGGGAAACATAATGAGAAACTTTACGACGTTGGAGAAGTCGAAAGGATTTCATTTCTGATGGTAGCCTAGGTAACAACTCAGAATAAATGCAATTCATTGTGAGGTTTTGATTCAGCACACCCAAGCAATGTACAATGTGGCGTTCACAGTCAAAGTTAACAATCGAGGTCACTTTCTCTATGGCTTGAAATGCAAATTCAATACAAACAAATCCTGCTATTCCCTTGACCAAATTTTCATGTGTCCAGTCATCTGTGGTGTTAGTTATTACGAGTAAATTATTGTGAAATAGACTCTCTGACTAAAGTAATTAAATGTAAACGAATAATAGAATTAAGAGGATCAGACAAAAGAAACGATCAAATTAACCGCATTTCAAAATTGAATAAGGTTATGTTACGGACTCGAGTCTGAACCAGTTCGGGCTGTATCGGAATAAAGCAAAGAATCTTGGAGTTCTGAAGAAAAGAACTAAAATTGAAGTGCAAACTGTAAGAAAGGTAAGTGACAGTTTTCGTGATAGTTTGAAATATCTGGCTGTGAATGATTCTTATTTCGGCAATCTTCTATAAAGATTGTAGAGTAATTTTATTTGTGTTACAAATCGATTATAAATTCACGCGCAAACACTTTAAAAATAGCCTATAAAATGATTAACTACGTACTTTTCCTTTTAAAATTTTGACATATTTGCTTACTTATGCTTTTAAGGAACTCGGAAATTCATTACCGCCCTCACATAAGCCCACTATCGGTGTTCCTAAGATTAATCCAATCTCTACCATCATATCCCACCTCCCTCAAATCCATTTTAATATGATACTCCCATCTACGTCTCGCCCTCCCCAAAGGCCTTATTCCCTCCGGCCTTCCAACTAACACTCTATAAGCATTTCTAGATTCACTCATACGTGCTACATGCCCTGCCCATCTTAAACGTCTAGATTTAATGTTCCTAATTATATCAGGTGAAGAATACAATGCGTGCAGTTCTACGTTCTCCATTCTTCTGTAATTTCATCCCTCTTAGCCACAAATATTTTCCTAAGCACCTTATTCTCAAACATCCTTAACCTCTGTTCCTCTCTCAAAGTGAGAGTCCAAGTTTCACAACCGTACAGAAAACCGGTAATATAATTGTTTTATAAATTCTAAGTTTCAGCTTTTTTAAGAGTAGACTGGATGATAAAAGCTTCTCAACCGAATAATAACAGGCATTTCCCATATTTATTCTGCGTTTAATTTCCTCCTGAGTATCATTTATATTTGTTACTGTTGCTCGAAGATATATTTGAATTTTTCCATCTTTTCGAAGGATAAATTTCCAATTTTTATATTTCCATTTCGCATAATATTCTGGTCAAGAGGCATAATCATATACTTCGTCTTTTCGGGATTTACTTTCAAACCTATCTCTTTACTTGCTTCAAGTAAAATTTCCGTGTTTTCCCTAATAGTTTGTGGATTTTCTCTTAATATAGTCACGTCATCCGCATAAACATGGAGCTGATGTAACCCGTTCATTCCAAACTCTCTCTGTTGTCCTGGACTTTCTTAATGGAATATTCTAGAGATGCTTTAGACCTAAGTGATATTAATATATTTAATAGTATATGTATAAATGATGTCTTTATTTTTACAATGAAAATGTAGTTTTATTTTGAAATAAGTTATATAAACTAGAAAAACATCTCTGAGATTCTGGCAGGCCAGATGATTTTTTCACTGTTTGTCATACCTTTCAACAGAAAATTGAGGAGACACAATTCTTGTCCAAATTTTCAAGAATGCAGGAACTGCTAAAACCAGTGAAGTGATTCAGGAGTTTCTTTCTTCTGTCGCCTCAAGTAGCAACATCACATTTTGTAACTCCATTCTATTTTGTGCGCAACTCTTCGTCAAATATGGTGGGGACCACAATTTAAATGCCTCCTCCGATGGAAGATGCTTATGTTCTAATCCAGTCCATAGATTAGCACAGAAAATCTACATAGCCTAGGTACTGTAAAGAAGTCATTAAATGAAGAACTGGTATGTTAAACATGATCTTATTTCCTACGACATATCGCTGTCTGCATTACTATAGGGATACCACTTTGTAAATGCAGTTGTAATGCGCATGCGCTAACCTCCCCTCCCACAGTTCTTGTTCATGGCGAACGCTGAGTTCGAAGGGAGTACAGTTGCGCCAAAGTGAAGTGAAGTGGTAGTATAAAATAAATAAATGAATACTAGTAATAGTGCTGTGTGTTTAAGTTATAACCAGAGTATTGGCATGTCTTTACGTGAGAAATATTGTTAGATCATAAACTCATTGATGAATATTCCCCCGAAAAATAGATGAAATTATGTGAGCATGCGCGGAAAATAGAGGACAAATATTTTGACCAGAAGTGTGCAGTTGAAGCGGAAGTAAAGAACGCAATCCAATAAGAGTCACGATAACAGCGGCCTAGTATCGCCAACTTAGGTTAAGACACGGATTCTGATTGGTGATCAATGTCGGGGAATGCACAGAGGGGAACATGCAGCGAGTGTGGGAGAAGGAAATGATTTAGGTTTCCGCCATAGCTGCCTTTTCTAAGTGGTCTAGCTATAGAAGCAGAGGCAGTCTGCTCCACAGTGAGTCAGACGGGTGGTAGAGAAAGAAATGTGATACAAAGTTGCAGAAACAAGAGGCAGTCTACTTAAGAGCTACGCTAGGCTGAAATGATATTGTGAAACGTTTCGGTTCCACAGCGATGAATAACGACACTCCCGCCCTTGCAAGGACGTGCGGCGGCTCGGTCAGGGGTGTGCACGGCCTTGAAGAGAAAAGCGTCGAATTGTGTCACGAGCTGTCAATATTAATACACGCAAAAAGTTACTCGGTTGTTAGTTGGGATTTGATGGTCCTTTATTTCTTCTTATTTTTTAGTAGGTTATTTTACGACGTTTTATCAACATCTTAGGTTATTTAGCGTCTGAATGAGATGAAGGTGATAATGCCGGTGAAATGAGTCCGGGGTCCAGTACCGAAAATTACCCAGCATTTGTTCATATTGGGTTGAGGGAAAACCCCGGAAAAAACCTCAACCAGGTAACTTGCCCCGACCGGGAACCGAACCCGGGCCATTTAGTTTCGCGGCTAGACGCTCTAACCGTTATTCCACAGGTGTGGACTTCTTCTTGTTATCCTCTTGTGACGGTACTTCAAGTATGAGACAAGAAATCCTTATTTCGTCTTCTACATATCTGACTAGTGTAGTATGTAAATAGTCGGCGATGTATGTTATGGAGGGAGAAAGGAATTGGTCACCCTACCCCATTATCTCCTGGCCTAGTTGCCTCATAAGTGGTGAATTGTTGATATGACTTGTGAGGTCAGACCTGTCTTCAAACAGTTGACTAAAGAACAACAAATAACCACTAACGAACGGTAATAAAGATACAATGGAAGCATTTACTGTATATTACAGCAGCCTCGAACTGGGTACAGTACTCTTTGCAAAATTGGAACAAATGGACAGAAACTAAGTTATTAATCATGAGATAGATCTCTGCGGTGGTCAGACCTTCGGCCTGTGAAGTAGGCGGTCCTGATTCGAGTCTCGGTTGGACAAGTTTTTATGACGATTATCTCAGAAAACAGTTGGAGTATGGTGCGCCATATCTGTACCTGGTTTTGGGATCATCGGGCCAATTTTGTTCCACAAGAAGAACTCACGGCTCGTAAAATCGGGCGAACGTGGTGGCCATAGACAAACAGGAATTATTCGGTTGTCAAAATAACTGGATATTGTTTTCATTGACTCTTCCGATGTATGGCAGGTCGTTCCATCTTACTGAAAATATCCTTGCGTTAGTTCCATCTCAACAAGTTGTTCCATAAACTCTGAATGTCTTCTTGTATGCATTAATGTCAACAGTAAACTATTTTCCATGACAGGCCCGAAATCCTCTTACAAGGGAAATGTTAATGAATTCATGTCGGAACCTCCCTTCCAATTACGCACATCGTTAGATTTCCAAAACATATTGACAAGTACAATGTGCGCTACAGAAACGAGAGATTTTAATTTTGTTATTGATATTATTTTAGTAGGCTTAGATTCATTCTCATTGTTTAGCTTGATTGTTACAATGTATTAAACATGGAGCATTGGACTGTTGAGGAACGAGGATTTGCTATAAAATCGTGTTATTTAAATGGTGAAAACTCAGAAACTGCTCGTAGGGAGTTTCGCCGCCACTTTCATCTCCGTCTCGTGATCCTTTGTCCTCTTCACACGCGACTAAAACCTGGTTCTCAATTTAGAAGAAACAGGCTCAGCACTAAAGAATAAACCTCCAGGTAAAGAAAACTGTTAATGCAGCTCGTTACGTGATAATGATTCAAACATTTTTAAGTAGTCAATTGAGGTGAAGACATTTCAAACGAATGTTTCAAAAAGCGATTACAAGAATGTATGCACGTTATGGAGGGCATTTAAAGGATGTAATTTTCAAATGACATATTATATTCAATATTTTCAAATAATAAAAGTTAATTTAATACAATATCTGATGTTTCATTTCACTATTTAAACATCTCCCGTTTTTTGGCCCACTCTTTATAAAATATTAGCTGATCATTCTAACTGTAACTCCGCTAAGCTAAAGCGTGAATAAAATATTAACGAAAAATGAAATAGCCCCTGTCCTTGGATATATACAGTTGTCTCAGCTGACGAAGTACGTTGAGTGAACAAGATTTTCTCGCATATCACGTGGCAGCGTAAGCATTTTCACCAGATGGCAACTAAACTAATCCGTCCGAGTTTATTTCTTAATGTAACATTCCAAATAAATTTTCACACATTACAGGTAGTATGGGCAGAAATTTTTTTTTATTTGTATATATGTTGTGGAAGTATGTGTGAGCAATTTGAGAGGGAATTTAGATATTAGCTCATTAAAAGTTCCTCTCTTTTATATTCTGATATTAAATAGCTTCTTCCATTTCTATGAGCAAAGGAACTCGATCCAGCAAATATCTCGGTGAGCGGAATGTAGTGATTCTGCGAAAGAAAGTGGTCGTAAATAATTTGATAACCCTTTACTTAAATTAAGTATGTGAATGTGAATGTATATATTTGTCTTTAAGCAATCTACCTTTCGGTGAGGCGGCACTTCACAATATTAGTATACAGTGCCGTCTCACCGTTTTACACGCCTCTCGTACAAGTCAATTAGGACATTGCTTTGTTAAAATTTCTTATTGCAATTCTTCCACTAGTCTTTTTTTGTCTGTCATCAATTCTTCCCCTATTTTACTCCTAACTCATCATTATACCAAAAATACTATAACCCCCTCCTGTATGACACATTTCCCCTCACTCTACATCTCTAATTATTTGCACTTTTCACTACTCACTTTTCCACATTGCTACTTTTTAGATCTTAGTTTTCTTCTCTCACGATTTATTTCCCCTCCGCACCATTTCCTTAAGTCATACTGTTTTTTCATCTTGTTTTCCCCTCTTCCTTCATCACTGCTCCCTGAACTATCTCCTGCTTGCATTACTCTGCTTCTCGTCAGCCTCCATTTAGATCTTAGTTCCTTCACCCGCTTCGGAATTGCTCCCATCTGATGTCCACTATTTCCATTCGCTTGCATTGAGGTCTTGTTCTGCTGAGCTTGTTGAATGCCAGTCCGCGTCACTCCTGTTTCTTCATCAGTTGACGTCACTAACTGCTTTCCGGAAATCGTCACTGAGTTCGACACGTTTGCATTTTTCTCGCGTACACTCACCATACTTGTGTCACTAACCTCGCCTTTAGCTACGATATTCTTGATTTTTTCTTTAAAAAATTTTCTGTTCCTTTCCTTTTCTTCTGAGCCTACGATCGGTTCCTTTAATGCTACTAAGCACTCCTCTACACTAAAAACCAAATTGTTTATCTTAATTTTGTCCTTGATGAGTTTCGCGAATTGTCCATTATTACGTGCTGCTTTAAGAAACGGGATTAGAACTCTTCTTCTACTTCTCACTTCGTAGCTCCAGTCGTTATCTATTCTGATCCTTGTGTTCCCTAGCATTCTTCTATTCTTCATAATCCTCTCCTTCGTAACCACACTCTTAAATTTTACTAATATTGGTCTAGCATGTTCTGAATTTTGTATTTGCTTTTTTCCTATTCTAAATGCTTCCTGTACTTGTCCATCGCTCACGTCCATACCAAAACACTCCCAACACACTCCTAATATCTTCTCATATGTATCGATACTCTGTTCTCTATCTTTTTCTTCTATACCGAATAATAACAAGTTTTTTTCTCCTCTTTTCCTCTTCAAATTGATCCCATTTGCTTTTCATAATTTCGTTTTCCAGTTGAATTTCTTCCATCTTCTTCCTTAGCTCTGCCATGCTCTCCTTCATTTCCATTAGGTCTTGCTTCACTGTACTGTCCTCCATTTCACTGTTACGCACACTTATTCACCGGTTTAAGGGGAGTTGGTCATTATCGCATGCAAAATAATGGTAAAAGTAGCCTATATTCTAGCAGTCATAAATATAATAGTCTACTATTTATCAGTGGTTTTTCATTTTTGTTATCTATGTGTGTATACATATTAAGCTTTAAAATGAAAAAGAATGGTGACTCTAGAGTAAATCTGTATCCTTAAATTAATTTTTTTTAATTAAGCACAATTTTTTTTTATAAATTCACTACATGTCTGTGATTAGGTACACTCTATTCACTTATTATAACACATATTGCATTGAAAATTTGACCACTTACTGCTAATAGATACTAAAACATACCCTACTAAAATTATTCATATATCTGTAATATTATGGGCATAGGGCTTATAGTAATCATCACCGTCAATAAATTTAAAAAAAAATTGAAGATTAGTATAAGCCCTATGCCCATAATATTACAGATATTTTAATAATTTTAGTAGGGTATGTTTTAGTATCTGTTAGCAGTAAGTGGCCAAAATTTTAATTCAATGTGTGCTATGATAAGTGAATAGAGTGTACCTAATCACAGGTATGTAGTGAATTTATATAAAACATATGTTTAAATTCAAAAATTAATTTAAGGGTAAGATTTACACTAGACTAACCATTCTTTTTTCATTTTAAAGTTTAATGTGTATACATATATCACTAAAAAAATGAAATAGCTGTGATAAATAGTATTACATTTTTGACTGCTTGAAGATAAGCTATTTTTACCATTACTTTGCATGCGATAACGTCCAATTCCCCTTAACACAGGTCAACGCCTCTACTACACGTTACTATCTCCTGACTTGCACAAAGCGAACCGACTTCCTCTGCAACTTGCTTAAGACTGAAAATTAAGTATGGTTATTTTAACTGCTATCCCGTGTAATATATATAAAAAGGTTTTGTGTCATTTAATGACACTTGTTTTTCTTTTTTTCATAGGGGAACAGTGACACCCCTGAATTCCTGAGGATAATGAGTACATATTAGCAGTTGAACAATGTTTGCTCCGAGTAACACAGACGTGCTATTACATTGCGCAATCTGCGAGACATTATCAACAGTATAAATCCGTGCACAAATTGACAATTGAGGCGGTTGCGTCAAAACCAGATAAGCCCAGCCCAAGTCGTTGTTTTACTATTATTGTCTCAATAATCTAAATCTCTCTGCACGAGCGCTGGACAATGCATTCTTTTAAAATTCCTCTCTACATACAGGGGTTTCCAAACAGAAATGGATCATCAGATTCGCCCATTATTATACTGTTTTAATTGCACACTGGTTTATTAAAAATGCAAAATATGGAAACAATATTTAAAAAAATCACTTTTACTCTTGGATTTTTACGCTCTTACTAATAAACCGTGTATAATTTTTACACGAGACTTATGCAGAGTTGGGACAGCAAACGTTACTAATAAACCTTGCATAAGCGATGGATGTATAATCAGTGTGTAACTATACATGGGAATTGCTTTGTTGCAGTTATATACGCGAAATCCCCTGTTTAAGCGTTGTATATATAGAGAAAAAATGGCAGCCTCTCTAAAAGCTGTTAGTATCGATAGACATTATTTTTATGATGATGGTTGCCTAGTAACAAATCAAAGAGCACAGAATAATTAGAATAATATTAGCACAGTCTAGTATATACAGTCACGAAGATAGAGTTTATGAGGGTACTAGGAACAATAGACTGTGCAGGTACTATTTTGCATTGTCTGTAATGAGGCGACAGTAACGATCCTAGTGGTTAGCAACTATCTATGGATGCATATTTACTACGCATTGAGCTTCGTGACTGGATATACTAGACTGATATTGGTCTAGCTGCACTCCTTGATCAAAATATAGCGTCGTAATCGATTAGGCCCGTACTATCGATACTTAGCGCGGCACACTAGCGAACACTATCGCATGCGATAAAGAATCTCAGTTATTCTGTTACCTTTCGTAATGAAGTAATGACGAAATTATGAAGTAGCTATATAACAGTTGTATTGTTTTACATGACATATACAGTGATTATTAGTCAGGAATTTACACACGTCTTATAAACGACCTATTCACTGTATTAGTATGAAGCAGTTAAACGTCTGTATAGAAGTCTTTATTAGTAAGACTGATAGTACATAGGACAAAGCGTTTCCGTAACAAATTATCCGATTGAAAACTCTGGGAGTTCAAGTGAAATTAACTGTGGGAAAATTCATGATTTTTTACAATAAATATGTTTTAAAATGTTGATTAAATAAAAGAGTCTTATAGGCCTATAGAATATTCTAAATCCAGACCAAGAACTGGAGAATATGTTAGACAATTCATAAACTTTGCGTTCGTGAAAGAAAATTAAACGATTTTACAACCGCCATCAATTCCAAGAATTGGGTTATTTGCTTCTTTCCGTTTTGATTTCTATTAGGATTACGAAACTTTATCAGACTAGTTAAATAGTTAGGCATTTTTATCTACTTCAAAATACTCTTTTAATATTATAAAAGTACGAAATGTTCTGATGAACTCTACTGAATGGCGTCATCTAGGATCGCCGCGAAAACAAAAAGTCCGTCAAAATCCATCTCCAGTGAAGTTAATGGTCATTTTAGCGTATAAAATTTGAGGAATTAATTTGTTTTATTTTGATCCCCATCGCCAGACTGTTAACAGCTTACTATGACGCTTATCTGCAGAATAACCTACGTCGCGCTATCAGGAATAAACATCTCGAGTTGTTGGACAATGCAATCATCCTTCACAATAATGCAACAGCCCATACGGCAGCCATTGTACGGCGCTGGAGATGGGAAGTACTAGAGCATTCTCCCTACTCCCCCGATCTGTCACCATGCGATTTCGATTTGATACCCAAATTGTAAGCTCCATCGCGTGGGAGACGCTTTCATACACGAGAAGACATAGCCAACGCAGTGCGACGCGAGATTGCCAGATTGGACAATGGAGCAGCTGATGGCATTGGTCGTCTTCCTAATTATTGACAGCGAACAGTCGATTGCCTTGGAGATAACTTCGAAGGATCTTAATGTGTTCAAAATGTGTTAATGTTGGTGGAGACTTTTTTTTAAAGTGTTAATGTGCATTCAAACTATTGTTCTCAATATTTTGATTTAAGATAACATTTTCTTAATTTTTACTCTTCTCCCTTGTCTACAATACTTCCTGAGAAACTCATGTAACAGACATAATTTTTACTCTTCTCCCTTGTCTACATACTTCCTGAGAAACTCATGTAACAGACATAATTTTTACTCTTCTCCCTTGTCTACAATACTTCCTGAGAAAATCATGTAACAGACATAATTTTTACTCTTCTCCCTTGTCTACAATACTTCCTGAGAAACTCATGTAACAGACATAATTTTTACTCTTCTCCCTTGTCTACAATACTTCCTGAGAAACTCATGTAACAGACATAATTTTTACTCTTCTCCCTTGTCTACAATACTTCCTGAGAAACTCATGGAACAGATATAATTTTTACTCTTCTCCCTTGTCTACAATACTTCCTGAGAAACTCATGTAACAGATATAATTTTTACTCTTCTCCCTTGTCTACAATACTTCCTGAGAAACTCATGTAACAGACATAATTTTTACTCTTCTCCCTTGTCTACAATACTTCCTGAGAAACTCATGTAACAGACATAATTTTTACTCTTCTCCCTTGTCTACAATACTTCCTGAGAAACTCATGTAACAGACATAATTTTTACTCTTCTCCCTTGTCTACAATACTTCCTGAGAAACTCATGTAACAGACATAATTTTTACTCTTCTCCCTTGTCTACAATACTTCCTGAGAAACTCATGTAACAGATATAATTTTTACTCTTCTCCCTTGTCTACAATACTTCCTGAGAAACTCATGTAACAGACATAATTTTTACTCTTCTCCCTTGTCTACAATACTTCCTGAGAAACTCATGTAACAGACATGATTACTAAAGTACATTATGTATTTTTATGCTCGACCATGCCGAAATGTAGTAATTATACACCTGGTAGCAGCCCTTTAATGATCCTCATTAAAGTACACTTATTCATTAAAGTTCAGGTGTTCCTCCAATCAGAAAATACCATTGTAGCAATATGAAAGCGCAAGTATCGATTATTCTCGGATATGCAATCGAAAGACAACTAGCGCGAGATTAGACAATATTAAACTCAGTCGGACAAAAAAAAACACAAATTAACATCAATTCACCGTCATGTTCCAGCCTTTCACAAAGCACATTCCCGCAAATTCATTTCACCAATTGCCGGAAAAAAATCAATATAGTCTAGCATAAAAAGTCGTATGAAACTTGCCTATAATGGTAACTAAGACGCTCGTATGAAAATTATGAAACTCGCGTCTTAATTATTACCATTATAGGCTCGTTGCATAATGTACTATTATATATATATATAATAAAATTTTGTACAGGGACATCATTTTATTTTTACTAACATTTCTGATATTAACCTGCCTATACCTTTGAATCAACGGTTGCTAACCCCTTCCATGACTGGAGTTCGATGGCGTAATATACAAACAAATCACTTTACTAGGTATAGGAGGGAAGAAAAGTAATTCATCCATTTACGTAAACTATGAAATATCAAGCTTTTGAGTCTGATAATTTTCATTGGGTTTTTGTTTAATCAAAATACAATACTGTATTAACAATGAGTGTTTTTACTCACGAACTGAGCTGTCCATACGGACGTATTCATTATGCAGTGTATATTAGAGTGTCTACCCCAGCACATTAGCGTACACTATAGAGAATGAAGTTAAATTGAAAAATAATCATAATATGGATATTTAAACACATTTTTCAAAATGGTGGCGGTTCATTTCGATTAATGTATCTAATTCCAATTACCAGTTTCGTACTTCGTACTAGTAGGCCTAACTCATGTTGAAATAATTCTGTACCTACTGTATAAAAGAGTACCTTACGTACTGTAAATTCAATCTTCACTTCTGCTCGATCCGAAAAGATAAAATTACTCAGATATTCTATCTACTGTCCGTCCAAGTGATTATGTCGCAGGATCGTAGAAAGGAGGGAAATCACGTGACAGTTAATTACTTAACGAGGCCCTTTTATTTAAGTTATTTTAAACAGTTGTATGGGTATAATATTACGTATATGTCCAATTCCTAACAGAAATTAATGTTCTCAGAAAAGAGCTAAGACAGCCCAGCCACTAGCCTTTACCGAGAGGCGAATAGAAGCAGGTGGAGAAAACCGGAATGCGACGTAGGCAAATGGACGACAGTACCTGTGCGAAAATGGTGCAATATTGAAAGCTCTTTCGTCATTGGAAAACGCGAACATATTTTTTGGAACGTACTGTGACGGTAAGGCTACTACGACTTGGATCTGTGTGGAAGACGGTTGAACTTCATTAGTAGAAGGGGTGGGAGTGAAGTACATTCAAAAACTCAGGTACAATAAAAATTGAAGTAAAAATAAAATGATGTCCCTGTATAACAACGCATTTGCCTAAAAAATAGTTGCCATGACTTAGTAAGTGACCTTTGTATGTTGGTGGCCATCTTCATCTCGTTAGAAACCTTGTGCCATATTCTTTACGAAAATGAATTGAATTGAACAGGAAAAGGTGTATGTATGGTGTTCGCAGAACGGAATTTGTTGTGTTAATGAGTACGAGAGAACACTTTCCTTAGATTTCTCGTGGTCACCCCTGTTGTGGGCGCCGCTGTAAGCGAACCCGGTACAGCTTGCTATTTGTTATGCCGGTCGGAGCACAGTCCAGCTTCCAATGTCCAACATAAACGTATTTCACTCGATACACGAGATCATGTAAAATCGTAACAGCAGAACGATCGTCATCGTATTGGCTTCGCTTATGATCCTTACAATTGTAGGTCGCAGATTTACACAAATGGTTATCTACTCTGGGTTTGCTCTCTTGTAGTTGCTGATTTACAGAAATGGATCTCTATTCTGGTGTTGCATTGTACAATGATAGGGTTGTCACCTTCATAGTTTCTGATTCACCTATTTAAAATCAAATAATATCAATATTACAAATTCATTATTATTACGCGTACAATATGATTTCTTCTACAAAGACTGGACGTTTTAAAGCATCTCTTGAACAATAAAATTCATCATATAAACAGTATTCATTCACGGCAAAATAAAATGTTTAAAATAATGATTTATGTAAAGCACTAAAACGTCACTTACCACGTTTTACTCCCGAACCCCTCAATTAAGAGTTTTTTAAGTTACTCTCTCCTTTACAACAACACATCAGCAACAATAAAATTCATACATACATACATTCATTCACATTATAACTTCTCCACAAACAACACATTGTAATGAGAAGGCGTACAATTTGAAATTAAATTTAGATACCAGTACGCCTAATGGATAAAATAATGTATAGCACACGAGAGTAAACATATTTTATGTGCCCGTAGAAATTATCACCCTCGGCTTCGCCTCGGGCGCTGAACTTTCCATTGGAGCATGAAATTTCATTTTACTCTCTTATAAAGTGGCATTAAAAACTTTTTCCTTGCATTTTTAACTATGTCCTGATTGTACCAATGCAGTGTAAAATATTACCATGGCAACTAAAAGCAAAGCCTACATGAAATAGTAAAAAAACAAGGTAAGGAAAAACTTTTTGAAGTCACTGTACTATAATAGTACATTATGCAACGAGCCTATAATGGTAGTAATTAAGACGCAAGGATGTTTATGAAACGAGAGCAAGCGAGTTTCATAATTTTCATACGAGCGTCTTAATTATCATTATAGGCAAGTTTCATACGACTTTTTATGCTCGACCATATTTCTTACTTGAAATTATTCATAAGTATTCATGTTATTGTTATGTGAGTGAGTGCAATAGCCTACCCCATAAATTGTGAGATGTACGCAGACTCGAAAGTATTGATTTTTTTCCGGGAAACGAATGTCGACGACCTTGATATAATCTAGAGAGTAAGATAAAAATTAATCTTGATATAACCTTGAAATTGAATTCGACATTGAAAAACGAGATGACAAACTGAATTTATTTGATTACTATTTACAATTAACGCTAATTATTATAGTAACAGAACATAACCTTCTGCGACAGTATTGGATTCCCAGCCTCCGTGACGTTTCCCTAGTTGTCTTTCGATTGCATATCCGAGAATAATCGAAAACCTGAACTTTAATGAATAGGTGTACTTTAATGACATGCATTAAAGGACTGCTACCAGGTGTATAATTACTACATTTCGGTATGTTGGAGCATAAATTACTATAAAAAATCCAATGTCCTCAGCCAGGTTCGAAGGAACGTAGGCCTACTTCGTTTGTAATGCCATGGTAGGTATCGATTGACGTTCAGAGTAATATTTTTCATCATGCACTTCACTTTTTATTAGATACTGATTAATTCCGCCATTCCTGACAACGAAGAAACATAAAGAAATAAGTTACGTTAGACGGGAGCAGTTTCATTTCTGGTTCTGGATGATTACTCACGCACAGGAAACGAATTCAGCAGATTAGATCAGCTCCGATTGTTTATTTAATTTGAGTAACGACGTTTTGAATGTAATGGGACTGTCTCTGTTTCTCCATATTTAGCTGTGCCAGTTATTCTGTTCAGAACCTTCTCTTCTCCACTGCGCTGCAAATTAGCTCGTGTCGCCGGGGATAAATTATAAAACAAAAGAGAAACGCGCCCGGACAGGCAATTAACAGCACACGGATCCCAAACCGAGAGAGCGCGCATCGTGCCCCGCCTGCAGCACAGAGTAAACCCGTGTACATGTCACTGTGACAGGAACAAAGTTATTTAAAACGAACATAAAACTTTGTTTTTCCCCTCAACTACAGTTCACAGGGTGTGGCAGAAATCACAGACACACTTTCCAGCAAAGTACTTCTCCAAACGTGTCCAGTCACAGAAAGGGTTGTGGTCGATCTCCCGGACATACTGTCTTTTTAAGTTGGTTATTTAACGACGCTGTATCAACTACTAGGTTATCTATATTCCATTGAATTGGTGATAAAGGGATAGTAGGGCCTATATGGCGAGGTGAGTCCGAACATCCTCCATGGAATATCTGACATTAGCCTTACAGTTTGGGAAAACTTCGGAAAAAATCCAAACATCCAATCAAAACAAGTGGGACTCGAACCTATGCTTAAGCGCAGCCTCAGATCTGAAGGCAAATGCGCTACCGCTTCAGCTAAGCCGGTGGCTCGCAGATACTGTTACACTAGTGATGTACACTATAGTTGTGACGCAATACAACTAAGAGCAAATGTAATATTCATAAATAATTTACTGTTCATTCTTGATAACATAATTTTAACACTTGTGGATTTTTTATTTTATTGGGTTATTTTACGACGCTGTATCAACATCTAGGTTATTTTGCGTATGAATGAAATGAAGGTGATAATGCCGGTGAAATGAGTCCGGAGTCCAGCACCGAAAGTTACCCAGCATTTGCTCGTATTGGGTTGAGGGAAAACCCCGGAAAAAACCTCAACCAGGTAACTTGCCCCGACCGGAATTCCAACTCGGGCCACCTGGTTTCGCGGCCAGACGCGCTGACCGTTACTCCACAGGTGTGGACAACACTTGTGTATCACTAATAAATACCTAGAGAGAAAAAAAAATGTAAGTAGTATTTGTGGACCTAGAAAAGGTTTCTGACAGAGTGGAGTGAAATAAACTTATGGCAATCCTGAAAATAATTAGTGTGGATTAGAAAGAAAGGAGGTTATTCAGTAATATTTGTATGAAACAACGATCAAAGTCATGACAGAACAAGAAAAATGTCAAAAGGGAGTGGAACAGGGAGAGGAGTACATTACGGATGCCCTTTATCACCTACTATGTTAGACATCTACTTGGAGGATTTAGTGAAGAACTATTTTCAGATTATGGAAGGGACGATAATAAGAGGAAGAAGAATAAATTGCACAAGATTCGTTAATTTGGCGTTGTTAACAGAAGAGGAGACGATACTAAGGGATATACTACTGGAGCTAATTGACAGCTGTGAGTAGTATGGGATGAAGATATATGCATACAAGACGAAGACCATGGTTATCGAAAGAAAAATAAAGAAGATTAACGTGCGAATTCGAAATGAGGTAGTACAGCAAGTGGACAGCTTGAAATACTTGGGATGTACTATAGGAAGTAACATGAGCTGCTGCCAAGAAGTCAAAAGGAGAATAGTAATGGCAAAGGAAGCTTTTGATAGAAAGTGGAGCATCTTCTGCGGACCTCTAGAAAATGAACTAAGGAAGAGATTAATGAAATGCTTTGTGTGGAGTGTGGCATTGTATGGGATAGAAACATGGATATTACTACAAGGTAAAGAGAAACGACTAGTACCTACTGAAATGTGAATATGGAGAAAAATGGAGTGTGTGAGATGGACAGACAGAATAAGAAATGAAGAAAGACTGGATGAAGAAAAGCAAAGCTGAAATTCATCAGAACAAAAAAATACATTGGTTGAGTCACTGGCTAAGAACGGAACAAAAGTTCGAGGCAGAAGAAGATATCAGATGATAGACAACATTAAGATATATGAATCATATGCGGAAACTAAAAGGAAGGCACGAAATAGGGAAGATTGGAGAATGCTGTGTTTGCAGTGGATGACCTGCCCTTGAGCAGAAGGCTATGAATGAATGAGTAGCAAAAACTACCAGACGTATACGGAGAATATTCAAGCAAAGTCTTCTCCCATTCAAATGTCTATTTGCAAGCACTATCACAACAATTTTATCTAAATACAAAATGGTCGATCAAGTCAATTTCTCAAAGGATGCACCTTTTGCATATTTTCCAGAATGTTATGGGCTAATTCAACGTAATCTTACCTACATATACTACATACCAAAAATGTATTTAAAAATAGGCTTAAGGACTTTACTAATAGACGGTAATTATACACAGTATTTAAAGGGTGTAAATGATATTTTGTTATTGAAGTGTTGTATCAGTGAAGAATTATGTTGTGTCAGTGAAGTGTGTTGTGTCAGTGAATTGTGTTGTGTAAGTGAAACGTGTTCCCGTCAATGAAGCTTTATAGTTTATAGTGGCAGTGCAAAGTATTTGAACAGTGAAATGTTTTCGAAGTGTTAGTGAAATCAGGATAGTATCAGTGAAATGTGTCGTAGTTCCAGTGCAGTGAGTGAGTTGACAGCGAAATGAGTGTAGTGTTGAAAGATACTTGTGCAGATATGAACATATCATACTCGTGGGTTTTAGTTCGAACTTAGGTTTAAGATACAAATTATATTTACTTTAAATGTTATTTTAAGTGATCGTGCTTCATTTAATTTAGGATGGTTCCCTGTTATTATTATTATCATTATCATTATTATTATTATTATTATTATTATAAATTATTGCTAGTATTAATTATTAGTATTATTATTAATTGTATTTTTAATTAATAAGTTAATTATTGTCATTACTGAGTGTAATTAGTTACCACTGCCACCGGGTATATACCCATTGCAGTGTGAATAAATACATACATACACACATACATACATACATACATACATACATACATATATACATACATACAGTGAGTCCACAGAAACATCCTGTGATTAAAAATAGCTATAATTTTGTAACTATGGGTATTACGAAATTCATCTTGATGCCATTAGAAAGAACGACTCGGAGAATTTCAGGGGATGTGTAATTATTGTAAATGTTGGCGGAAAACAATAGATAGGATCATAAGAAAAGAAAGGCGCTGTTCCCGTTCTTTCGCTTATAATTGTAGCATTGTTAGATAGAAGAAAATTGTGTTAAATAATGTGAATGGTTACATTTTAACTCAGTGTGAATTCTTCAGCATTTAGAAGGTTATAGAGAACCCACAAGAACGTAGTTGGTGTGTATTGAAATACCACAGCACACGGAGTGTAGTGAGAGTTCAGCGAGCCTTCAGACGGGAGTTTCAACATGCAGCACCTACTGACAAGACAATTCTGAGATGGTACAATACACATCAACTACGTTCCTGTAGTATTACTATTTAATACGAGAAAAATTCGTACCGGCACCGGGAATCGAGCCCAGGACCTCTCAGCTCTGCGCTCTGAGCGCTCTTTCCAGCTGAGCTATGCCGGGACACGATCCACGGCGCCGACCGAACCCCTCTCGTAATGCTTTTACGGCCTTACTACCTGCATTTGAGACGATACAAGTCATATATGCAGGAGCGCAAAGTTAAATGACTTTGTGGAATTTTTCTCGTATTAAATAGTAATAATACATATTGGCTACTTCATAGTAGCCGTGTAGTATTCAATGAGGTGGGCGAGACCTCATACAAAATGAATATGTGATGTACGTTCCTGTAGGTTTGTCATAAATCTTTAAATGTTGTAGAATTCACACTGAGTTGAAATGTAAACATCTATACCATTTAACACAATTTGCTTTTATCCAAAAATGCCACAATGACAAACAAAAGAGCGAGAACAGCGTCCTTTTTTTTTATTATGGTGCTATCTATTGTTTTCCGCCAACAATTTTATTACAATTACACATCCACTGAAATTCTTTGAACCGTTCTTTCTAATGTCACCGGTATGAATTTCGTAATACGCATAGTTAAAAATTATACTTACTTATTCACTGGCTTTTAAGGAACCCGGAGGTTCATTGCCGCCCTCACATAAGCCTGCCATTGGTCCCTATCCTGAGCAAGATTAATCCATTCCCTATCATCATATCCCACATCCCTCAAATCCATTTTATTCGAAGGATTCGTAACAAGCTTTTTTTTACGGTGATGGGTTGTTAGCCCTTCGCCCAACCCCCAAGCTGGAGGACCACCCCTCATCGGCTGTCCGCGACTGCTTATTCAATATATTCGCAGCTACCCTCCATATCTGGAGGCCGTCTCCTCGATGCGCAACCTGAAGACGCGCCATGCCGTGGTGATAGGGACCCACAATACATGGGAAAAAATGTTGAATATTTCCAAAAATTTTCTGCTGTAAGCTGTACCTAACCCCTTAAATTGAATTCAATTTAAATAATTAGCTATTTAAACTGGGAAGTTTCGAAATGAAAGCCATGCCGTGGTGATAGGGACCCACAAAATTATAGCAGTTTATAATCAAGGAACGTTTGTGTGACCACAGTGTATAGTGCAGGCAAAAGCGCTTCATTTTGCTCTCCATTACATCAAGCACTTTCTCCACACACTGTAGCTATAGGAGGTGCAAAAAGCAGACATCGACCATATCGTCCTCTCTGTGAGCATTACGCTACGCATCAATCCCGAGCATGCTTAACGACTCGATGCATTTGGTTTAGCGTCGATTTATTGAGAAGTCCATTGTGACGGATGGCGTAATTATTACAGCAACAGAGATGTTCACAAGGCTCGGCCACGGGTAAAAACGCTCTGTCGGTTGTGTGTGCTTGCAGACGACTTCCACTGCATTTGTAGTGCAAACTTGGTAGGTAATTCATTATTCCAGGAGACGTTGAAAGTGCAGGGACTGTTCAAAATCAGCTAAATAATGAAATAGCAGTAAAGAAGATGATTTGTTAACTGAAAGGAGAAAGTAAATTTATAAAATCTACTCTAGAAGAAAAGTCTTGCATAATGTTACAAATTTTGTTCCATTTGTTTCATATTACCATTACCAATTAGAAAAACATAATTACTCGTACTTATAGACTCCATTAAAATATTTATTTATTTATTTATTTATTTATTTATTTATATCGTCATTGACTTATTACTTTACACATTCATCCATTCGTTCACTTACTAATTTACTAACTCATTCACTTATTTATTCAATCATTTATTCATTTTTATTTTTCAGTCATTCATTCGTTCATTCATTCATTTATTAGTTCACTTAATCCTTTACACATTTAATCATTTATAAATCCATTCATTCAATTCTATTTATTTATTCATTATTCTTTCATTTACTTATTCACTTAATTATAAATTCACTTAGCTATTCACTTAATTATTCATTCATTTACTTATTCACTTAATTATTAATTAATTTACTTATTCATTTGATTATTAATTGGCTTAGTTATTCATTTCATTATTCAATCATTTACTTATTTACTTACCTATTCCCTTAATTATTCATTCATTTACTTTTGCACTTAATTATTCATAAATTTACTTATTCACTTAGTTATTCACTTAATTATTCAATCGCTTACTTATTGACGTACGTATTCACTTAATTATTCATTATTTTATTCACTTAATTATTGATTCACTTTGTTTTCCACTTTATTATTCATTCATTTACTTACTCAATTATTAATTCACTTAGTTATTCACTTCATTATTCAATCATTTGCTCATTTACTTAAATATTACTTCATTAGTTATTCACTTAATGATTCATTCATTTATTTATTCATTCACTTAGTTATTCACTTAATTATTCATTTACTTAGTTATTCACTTAATTGTTATTAATTTACTAAGTTATTAACTTAAATATTCACTCATTTACTTATTCACTTAATTATTCATTAATTTACTTAACACTTAATTATTAATTCACTTAATTATTCATTAATTTACTTATTCACTTTATCATTATTTCATTTAATTATTCATTCATTTACTCACTCACTTACTTACTCATTCATATATTTACTGATTTATTTTCTTATTCAATCACTTACTATTCACTTACGTATTCCATCACTTATTCATTTACTTAGTCACACATTAATTAATTTATTAGTTTACTCATTAATTCTTGGACTCTCACTTTGAGAGAGGAACATAGGTTAAGGGTGTTTGAGAATAAAGTGCTTAGGAAAATATTTGGGGCTAAAAGGGATGAAGTTACAGGAGAATGGAGAAAGTTACACAACACAGAACTGCACGCATTGTATTCTTCACCTAACATAATTAGGAACATTAAATCCAGACGTATGAGATGGGCAGGGCATGTAGCACGTATGGGCGATTCCAGAAATGCATATAGAGTGTTAGTTGGGAGGCCGGAGTGAAAAAGACCTTTAGGGAGGCCGAGACGTAATATTAAAATGGATTTGAGGGAGGTGGGATATGATGATAGAGAATGGATTAATCTTGCTCAGGATAGGGACCAATGGCGGGCTTATGTGAGGGCGGCAATGAACCTCCGGGTTCCTTATAAGCCAGTAAGTAAGTACTCATTAATTTTTTCTTATTCATTATATTATTAATTCATTTATTCACTCATTTAGTTATTCCCTCATTTCTTCATTTAGTTATCCATACATTGAATTATTTATTACTTCATTAATTTATTATTTTACTTATTCGTTCTCTTATTCATTTATTTACTAAGTCACTCATTATTATTCCATTTATTTATTCATCTAATTATTTCATTCATTTACTGATTAATTTAGTTTTAGTTGACGTTCACAGTACTCTCAGTAAATTCACTAATCAGTTCTACAAATGAAGTAATTGATGTGATTTAAATGTATTTATATCGTCATTTAGTTTCTTTGTGTTTTTTAAAGTTAAAGCTAGTCATGTTGGTGGCAGGCATTCTAACATACGGCTGAAACGAACGGAAGCCAGGCCACTCACACAAGGTGTCGTGGAACACCCAACCTCAGAGTCTCATTTCTGACCTCCGAAATGGAATGTTTACCTCTTAACTCGCACAGCGTGAATACACATGACTCACTGCTGAGCACAAGCAAATAAAGATTTTTATCAGTTTCTTGATTTATAAAGCAAAGTAATTTCTTATTCCAACTTACCAAATTTAGAAAGAAAATTATCAGACTTTTTTCTTCTGGCAAAATGATTCAGAGGTTCTCCATTATGTTTCACCTTGCAAATTAATTTCAGACCGACAAGTAATTAAGAGCAAATAAATAGAGTGGA
The DNA here is from genome assembly GCF_040183065.1 of Periplaneta americana. NCBI lineage: Eukaryota > Metazoa > Arthropoda > Insecta > Blattodea > Blattidae > Periplaneta > Periplaneta americana. The sequence continues at coordinate 25,603,507 of NC_091123.1, read as the reverse complement.
GCTGAGTTTTCTGCTGGCGTTGATTAATGTCAGAACAGAACTATTTTTATCGGCGATAGACGCGGCCGGGAGAGCAGCTGCCTTTGCTTAATTAAATTATACGAGAATTTAATTACTGTCTGCATGTGATTTCCAACGATTCTTGGTGATAAGAATAAATAATATATAAACGAAATTAAATGCCCTACCTTTTGCATTACAAATATGTTCTTTTTTTTTGCAATCCAGAAATCCAAATTTGATTTTATTTATGTAGGCCTACAGTATATGTTACATTTTTCAAATATCTTGGAGCAACAGCAATAAATATACAGTAAATGACACTCGGGAGGAAATTCAAGCAGAATAAATATAGGAAATGCCTGTTATTATTCGGTTGAGAACCTTTTATCATCCAGTCTGCTGTCAAAAAATCTGAAAGTTAGAATTTATAAAACAGTTATATTATCGTACGTTCTGTATGGTTGTGAAACTTGGACTCTCACTTTCAGAGAGGAATAGAGGTTCAGGCTGTTTGAGAATAAGGTTCTTAGGAAAATATTTGGAGCTAAGAGGGATGAAGTTACAGGAGAATGGAGAAAGTTGGACAACGCAGAACTGCACGCATTGTATTCTTCACCTGACATAACTGGGAATATTAAATCCAGACGTTTAAGATGGGCAGGGCATGTAGCACGTATAGGTGAATACAGAAATGCATATAGAGTGTTAGTTGGTAGACTGGAGGGGAAAAAACCTTTGGGGAGGCCAAGACGTAGATCAGATAATAATATTAAAATAGATTTGAGGGAGGTGGGATATGATGATAGAGACTGGATTAATCTTGCTCAGGATTGGGACCGATGGTGGGCTTATGTGAGGGCGGCAATGAACCTCCGGGTTCCTTAAAGGCCAGTTGTAAGTAAGTAAGTAAATAAGTAAGTATATTTATAACGAAGAGTATGGACGAAAGACTATGTGAGGGTAGCAGTGAACCTCCAGGTTCTTTCAAAGCCATTTGTAAGTAAGTATATTATTTTATAACAAAGAGTATGGACGAAAGACTACAGCATTGTTTCAATCCCTATGTAGTGATGTCTTTTCTTTCTATTTTTCCCTTGTAGTTGTAGACAGAAGTTGACATTCTAGAAAATAAGTCTGGGAAGCAAAATATTACTTACTTACTTACAAATGGCTTTTAAAGAACCCGCAGGTTCATTGCCGCCCTCACATAAGCCCGCCATCGGTCCCTATCCTGTGGAAGATTAATTCAGTCTCTACCATCATATCCCACCTCCCTCAAATCCATTTTAATATTATTCTCCCATCTACGTCTCGGCCTCCCCAAAGGTCTTTTTCCCTCCGGCCTCCCAACTAACACTCTATATGCATTTCTAAAGTCACCCATACGTGCTACATGCCCTGCCCATCTCAAACGTCTGGATTTAATGTTCCTAATTATGTCAGGTGAAGAATACAATGCGTACAGTTCTGCGTTGTTTAACTTTCTCCATTCTCCAGTAACTTCATCCCTCTTAGCCCCAAATTATTTTCCTAAGAACCCTATTCTCAAACACCCTTAATCTCTGTTCTTCTCTCAAAGTGACAGTCCAAGTTCCACAACCATACAGAACAAGCGGTAATATAACTGTTTTATAATTTCTAACTTTCAGATTTTTTGACAGCAGACTAAATGACAAAAGCTTCTCAACCGAATAATAACAGACATTTCCCATATTTATTCTGCGTTTAATTTCCTCCTGAGTGTCATTTATATTGGGAAGCAAAATATAACAAGAACAAAGAAAGGTCTTGAACAAACACAAGGAAGTGCTTCTGCTTTTCCAAGGAGATATTTCACGGGCAGCTTTCAAGAGCAGACTTTATAGCCTTCTAATAGCACTAGTTTTGAGTACTTTATTTCCCTGCCACATAAATAATGGATACACATGCAGCTATATATAGACACATTTTTCACTCTTCTTCGTTAATTATGGGTGAGGTTATGGACCACTTCGTCTCCACAATAAGTGAGCTAGGAGGCGCTGGCAGGTGCTTGAACTAGACAAGGGCATTAGCTGAGCTCTTTAATTTATTGCTTCTCGTACATTACCAACGTCGCGTAATTACGGACAATCTTACACGCAATTTACAGCTCAACATATTTCACTGAGACCTGAAGCTGCTAAGAGAGACGAGGCACGGAAACATAACTGTGGTAGCGAATGTTGGAATAGGATCGACAGTGTGAGAACTGAAGGAACAAAGACCTTAGAAATCGCACAATAACCGCACGTTAACGTTATGTCCAAAATTGCATTCATGTCAATTAGCTCACTTTTTAGTCTCCATTTGTAGTCCAGTGCTTATCACGCTTGTCATTTGATCTTGTATTTTTTGCCTAGCACACTTAATTTTAAGAAATAGAAATCCGTAGTATGGCTTCAGTCGGAAGCTCATCCAATAGAGTTGTAGCAAGTAAAACAACTCCAAGCAAACAAATCTCTATGAACAGATGATTTTTCAGGTAGGTCTATGTGAAATTGCAGTGATAGTTGATATCCCAATTCAGAAACAGAAATCAGAACGTAGTAAGAGTACTAGAGATGAACAAAACTAACTGTCGCTCTCGCTCGCTGTGTTTGTTGCATTTGTCTTTCGAGTCTCGCTCATCATTCTCGAAATAGCATTTGGTCGGCGTGAAAAGATTTCGTAATTTTGAATAGCATACATTATTGAAATAAATAACATTATAAATGTTTAAATGAGCCTAAAAGACAAAACAGAACAGTAACTTAGTTATCAAAATGTTCTGGTTCTATTATATGATATTACCTATTGTTATATAAATAGAAAAACATCTCAAATAAATATGCATTTCTAAGAAACATAAAATATCACGTTAATATCTTTTTACTTGAGATTACACACTTGATCTCAAACATATGAAAAGAAAATTCCTAGCCTTTTAATAAGGGCCTAGTAATTAAATAAAGACAGGGGAACGGATTAATATACAATGAAAGGTAGAGATTATGTTTTGAATAGGCTACTTGATTGTTTATACATATTGTGACAGCGACGTGAGATTCGAACTCACGACCAGCGTCCCGCAAGAGAGCAGAATGCGTGTGAGCCGACACGGCTCCACGGAGCACTATGGGACGGCGCGCGGCGGAGAGGGGAAAGGGCCTACGCAGCGAGGGAGTTTGCGCGCGCATCTTCTGCTTGCCTAGAGAGGCCGAGAAATCCGTCGAAGTGGAAGAATCGCGAATTCGAACTTTCGAGGCTACGTCGCTGTGGTTATAAATTACGGACGCGAAGGAACGACAGCAGTTTTTCAGTTGATTAGTCAGCCAGTCAGTGAGCAAGCCAGAGCAAGCAAGCCAGTCTTGTGTACCGGAGTTCGGCTCGAGTGTGCGTCCGCGACTGTGACAGCATCCGAAGGCCTGAGTTCGAGTGCAGTGGACCGCAGTTGGAGGGACCTGAGTTCGAGTGCAGTGGACCGCAGTTGGAGGGACCTGAGTTCGAGTACAGTGAACTGTCTCTGAAGGTCTGTGGTTCGAGATACTGTGAACTCGAGTGACTGAGCTAGAAGAACTGTGAACTGAGAACTGATAGTTCTGATTTGTAAATAGTGCTTTGTAAATATCAGTTAAGATTAACAGATCATTGTTGTTCGTAATAGTCCAAGTAAATTGACATTGCCGTCAGTGGAGGCTATAACGAATACTGTGTTGAGTAAAAATCCCATTGTTGACGAGAGAATTTAAGGTGAATTGTAGAAAGGAATTATTGTTGGAAGAATAAAATTCCATTGTTGTGAGTTAAATAAATTTACAATATATAACAATTGCCAAAGTAGATAAAAGTTCAGTCAGGTATAAACAACTGTGGCTATTCAAGGCTACTTGACTTTCGGGACTTCGGGAGTGATCAATCTCGGCGTCTCGAAACACTCACAAGCAGTCTTTACGTCAACGACGCGACGTATATAACATTGTCGTGCGGGTTTTCGCATTTGCGGGCGCTGTTAGTCTTGCTTTCTCGATCGTTGTTCACCTTTAAAGAGTATTGTCGGTCCGAGTGGTTATGTTACAGGGTCTTCGAAACAGGTGAAATCACGTGACAGTTACTTACTTAATGGTGACCTTTCTTTAATTAATTTTAAACAGTTCTATAATATTACGAAGACTTCCAATTCCGTACAGTGAATATTTTCTGGAGAGAGCCTGACAACCCAGCACGTAGCCTTTACAGAGGAGTCATCAGAAACGGTTGGAGGAAACCAGGATGCGACATAACCACTCGGACGAACAGTAGTCTACTGTTATGAAATTTTTCAAAGGACATACAACTGAAATTCTACCACTCATGGAAATTATCATGCTACGTGAAACATGAGTCATAAAAAGATAAGAAATATGAATTAGATCCAATTAGTCAAAAATAGATTGTTACAACCACTTAAAGATGCAATGTGTAGAACAGAATGAAAATATGAGAAAGGGATTAATTTTCTAAATCTACCATGCATTTCATTGTCTGCCACAAGACAAAGTATACTAATGAAGTATAAAATATTGTATGATAATGAATTTAACAAATGCGACTGCAATAACGAAAAAAAACTCGACACATAATAAAAGATGTAGAAGAGAATCAGTCTTAAAAAAACTAGAATGCTGCACATTTCAAACAAGAGTCGATCCGTGCATGTAATAAATCAGTTTAAGCTTACATTGTATCTTACATTATAAAACAGAAGCAAAGAGAAGTTTGCGGTAGGGCACGCAGTGTACAGGGAGCAAAATTTATAGATATATAATAATTACAATTATTAACAAAGCCAAATTGTATGATCAAAATTTATGTATTTGTAAGTGAAAGGAAAATTTTATGGGTATAGCAATAACGTTATAATAAAATAATAAGAATTTATGATTCTTATACTTGAAAGGAAAGTATCATAAAAGAATAATGGCACAATGAGTTAATTAGAATTTACGTAAATAGTTTCTAAAAGAAAAAGTTTATCATTCATACAGCATCAACTATGTCTTGAGATGATGATGTGTGCGTTTTTGTAAATGAAGTAAAATTTCCACTGACAGAGAAATACCAATATTCTAAGATAGATTTATGTGATACTTTTATATTTGAAATGAAGTTCACTTCGAATTAGTAATAATATTATAGGGAGATAATCAGAATTTCAGTGAATTTTATACTTAATTGCAATAAAATGTTTCTAGATAAAGTAGCGATAATGAAGTAACTGGATAATCAGAATTTATCGGTCCCTATCCTGAGCAAGATTAATCCAGTCTCTATCTTCATATCCTACCTCCCTCAAATCCATTTTAATATTATCCTCCCATCTACGTCTCGGCCTCCCCAAAGGTCTTTTTCCCTCCAGTCTTCCAACTAACACACTATATGCATTTCTGGATTCGCCCATACGTGCTACATGCCCTGCCCATCTCAAACGTTTGGAATTAATGTTCCTAGTTATGTCAGGTGAAGAATACAATGCGTGCAGTTCTACGTTGTGTAACTTTCTCCATTCTCCTGTAACTTCAACCCTCTTAGGCCATATAGTTTCCTAAGAACCTTATTTTCAAACACCCTTAATCTCTGTTCCTCTTTGAATATAGAGGCCTATGTGGATTTTTATAAGTGGAGTGAAATTTAACAGCGTAGTGGCATAATAAGAATACCAGGAATTTTTATGAGTGAATTGAAGTTTCTATCGATATAGCGACAGCAATGTAATGGTATAATTAGAATATTATGAATATTTTGAGTGAAATTTCTACGAATTATAATGCCAAAAGTGTAATGACATAATCAGAGTCTGTATGCATTTTTGCAAGTGGACAAATGGAGTGAAATTTCAAGCTATATAGTATCAACATGGCAATGATATAAGTGGATTGAAATTTCAACTAATATAGCGTCAACAGTGTAATGATATAATCAGAACTTATATGAGTTTCATAAGTGGAGTGAAATTTCCATCGATATAGGAACAACAATGCCTGCCATAATATGATCAGAATTTATATGGATTTTTAGACGGGATATAAGTTTCCATAGATATAGTATTAGTGATGCAACAAAAGGACCAATATTTTATGGAAATTTTTATATGTGGAGTGAAATGGCTTTCGATACAAGAATAGAAGATAAGAAATTGAATGTTTTACTTTCAATTTGAGAAGAATTTCCATTGATTTAGGCTATAATAGTACAGACATTTTATATGGATTTATTTAACATGTAGGAACATTTACCTGAATATAGTAACGATGACGGACGCAATGAGTTATTCAGAATTTATCTGAATTTTCCTAAGTAAAAGAAACTGCCCATCGATACAGCAACAATGGCAAAATAGAGTAATCAGAATTTTACTTTCAATTTGAGAAGAATTTCCATTGATTTAGGCTATAATAGTACAGACATTTTATATGGATTTATTTAACATGTAGGAACATTTACCTGAATATAGTAACGATGACGGACGCAATGAGTTATTCAGAATTTATCTGAATTTTCCTAAGTAAAAGAAACTGCCCATCGATACAGCAACAATGGCAAAATAGAGTAATCAGAATTTTATGTAATTTTTCCTAAGTGTAGGGAAATGCGTGTCCATGTGGCGAGAATGATATAATAGATAAAATCAGAAGCCTGGGGCAAGGGAAGCAGATGAATAGCGCAACATCTCTTGGCCGGTGTCAGAGTTTATGTGGGTCAAAGCACCATCTGGTGTCGCCAGACGGCGCCGGCGCTGTGGGTGTAGAGATCACGATTTGCATAGTTCTGGCCTCCATTTCGAGCCAACTCAGTATTTATCCAGCACTGGTCACGGTCCATCTGCTTCACGCGATACAGTCATTCGCACGTATCAACTTAACGAGAAGAATCAACAACACCAGTTGGTTCAATATTTAGATAACAAGTGGTGTTCGTGGTTGTGTACTTTTGTAATTTACAGATAACTGACAACGTGAAATTTGTTTTCGCTCGTATGACTAATTAGGAAAGACAGTGAAGAGATGCGTCTACTAAAAGCAAATCAGAACAGTCTTCAAGGGCCATATTCATAGACATTCTTAGCGCGGGCTTCCGGTGGATGATCAGCGAACTAACGTTTTTCTTACTCATAAACCAGTGTTATTGATATGATATGATATATGAATCCTGTACAAGTAATCAGTCGATAGCCGGGGCTAGTTTAGCACGCTCGTAGCGCGGGCTAGCGAAATGTCTATGCATAGCACCCCAAGAGACTTAAGAAATGTGCTAAATATATCACATGCATTGAACAGTTGAAATCGCAAACTGGGAGGAATCATGAAGGAATAATTAGAATCGATTAGTAATGAATGATTGAATCGTTGGACTCGACTTCTGAAAAAGAATCGTGTTGTCCAACTCTAGTGGGCAATATAGGATGAAGATATGTGCAAACAAGACGAAGACAATGGTTATCGGAAGAAAAATAAAGAAGGTAAACGTTCGAATCCTTCGTTAAATATTCTGTAACAAGAGTTTTATTAACAAACGTTTAATTTGTTAACAGTCATTAAATATTACGCGTTTTATCAATAACTGGTAGAGTTTTGTTAAAAGAAAGCTCTTGTTAAATCATATTTTTCATAAGTGGACGGCCCAGGATTAATTTATTGTGAATTTATATCAGTGATGTCAAAGCAAGTGCATTTTTCTGACCTTGTCTTCGTGCGCGGGCATGAAGCGCTAGGTGTGGAAGGAGGAAGAATTATGTATATGAATAAGCAGCCTGTTGGATTAAGAAAACAGTGGCGCACAAATTTCAAACGGAACGTAAAATTTTATGTCGTTAGTTTTATATGATGTAACAGTAGTAAAAAAAAAAGGTAAAAAGGTAAAGGTATCCCCGTAACATGCCATGAAGGCACGTGGGGGGCATGGAGGTAGAGCCCCATGCTTTCCATGACCTCGGTACTAAAATGAGGTGGTGTGGTCGGCACCACGCTCTGACCGCCCTTTACCCTCGGGAAAGACCCGGTACTCAGTTTTATAGGAGGCTGAGTGAACCTCGGGGCCGTTCTGAAAGTTTGGCAACGAGAAAAAATCCTGTCACCACCTGGGATCGAACCCCGAACCTTCTAGTCTGTAACCAGCTGCTCTACCAACTGAGCTACCCATCGACCTAACAGTAGTTGTTTTGTTAATTCATTTCATTACAAACATTTTCCATGCGAATATTTTCAAAATTTTCAATACACTATCTTCAATATTACGTATGTGCGATGTATTAGATTTACGAAAACATAGTTTCAGTACCTGAAAGGCTACTAAATAAATATATTTGAAAATTTCACTTTTCTGTAAAAAAAAAAAAAGTTGAGAAAATATTCATTTTGAATAAAAGACGAAATTTGTGAAAAATGAGCATTAAAATTAAAACTTGTATTCTTATAATGCACTTACACTTCTCAGACAAATCTAAAAATTAACATAGGCTAGATATAGTTTTAATAAGTTCTCTTCCCTCTATCCATTCAATCAGTGCTGGCAATCCCTGTATATAGCTCGATCAAGCGGCATATATACTACATCTTTCGTCTGTCTCTTTCCTTTCCGTTGTAAAACCACAGTCTAGTATAACAGTCACGAAGCTTGAGTTATGAGGGTGCTAGAAATAATAGACTGTGCCGGTACTATTTCGCATTGTCTGTAATGAGGCGATATTAGCGATCCTAGTGGTTAACAACTATCTATGGATGCATATTTACTACGTACTGATCTTCGCGACTGTATATACTAGACTGTGGTAAAGCGCTCAAGCTCTTCTGGGCCCTAAAACGCGCGCTTGCGCCTATGGGCATCAGGTGACATGACAGGTTTATACCTATAAGACGAAGGTCGAGATGATAATGGTGACGGTGGTGAAGATGATGTTAAAAGTTATGTTGGTGATGATGTTGTTGACGATATTTTGATGAATGTTGATCATTATTGTTAGTCTTCACATAACAGAGATCTAAGGTTCGAACTTCTTTGTTCAGTATAAAATATTAGACCACACAGAGTCTTCCCACATTCCTTCCTACTCACGATCCACAAACATCCCAACATACGACCTTCACAACTGGTAAACAAGAAACAAATGACGACAGTGAATGAAAAGAAGATAAGGTATTCGTATGAATTAAACAGCAGTTGTCATCACAGGTTCTACTGCTTCGTAACAGAGTGATCACTTCTTGAAGGCCATCCCGGATGAAGTCAGTTGTGAAACCGAACAAATAATGAAATGTTACATATAAGATGCCAGCTCTAAGGCGACATTTAATCCAAATGGCTCGCATTTGTCTCCCCATGTTTGTAGAGTTTATCTTGCTGCAGCAAAACACAACGCGCTCATAATGGGACAACGCGAGTTGCCAATAAACTTGTTTCGCCTCCAATTAAACGTTTTACATATTTATACTGATCACGTCTTGTCACCTTCACGTGAAATCTGTAGCCTCTCTGTTGCTAGGTTACTCAGAGACCTTTCATGGCTATAAGATGAAAGTGCCTATAAATAAGAACATGCAACGGTTATGTCGACCCGTTCAATGATACCAAGAAATGGATCTCAAATGTAAAAATAATATGTTTGCATTTTGTCTGTGCTTCTGGAGTATGGACTATGTCTCTGCTTCCCGTAGGAAAGTAGCGAGTCAGTATAGCTTGCAAAAGTATATGCAAAAATATTTCGCACATCTGCAAATTACATTTCAGAGACCGAACTTCGAAAATTATAAAAACAACTGCACCATTTCATAAACTATAAGTTAGATTCGTATACTTGGGGTGTACTATAAGTAGTAACATGAGCTGCTGCCAGGAAGTCAAAAAGAGGATAGCAATGGCAAAGCAAGCGTGTAATAGAAAAAAAAGCATTTTCCGCGGACCTTTACAAGAACAACTATAGTCCCGTCGCTCTAATTTCCGGCAGCGAGTCACGTTGCAGTTCGGCTACATTTAAACGTGTGCGTCTTGTGATTCGCTGATGAAGACGTTATGCATTTCCTAACGCTGGATAAATACTTAATATAATCGCCCGCTATTTTGGCTCTTTCGTTGACGTTCGCAGAAAGCACACGAGGACGTTATTTGCCGCTCAATTATTTGCTCAATTACAGTGCGTTTGATTTATTATCATAGGAGCTACGGCATGATAATGTTTAACGGTGCGGCAAATAAATTCCTCGTCTGGTAGCTCGGCAACGAAGGAACAAAAATAGCGAACGCTACTATCTACCTATACTTTATAGACCCTTCACTTACTAAGACGTAAGCAAAGAGGAGGAGTCACGCAGGGGATAAGAGTGTCGCGACGGACGTAGGTAGTCTGGGATAAAAAAAAAAAGAGTATCTGACTAAGAGACCTATTATATCTCAGAATTTGTTGCAGATATTCTGAATCGTCGGTCTGGGTTGCGCAGTTAGTAGAGTGCTGGCCTCTGTGCCCGAGGTTGCGGGTTCGATCCCGGCGCTGGTCGATGGCATTTAATTATGCTTAAATGCGACAGGCTCATTACTGGCAGTAGATTTACTGGCATGTAAAAGAACTCCTGCGGTACAAAATTCCGGCACACCGGTGAGGTTGATATAGGCTAACCTCGGCAGTTGCGAGCGCCGTTAAATGAAACATAAATATTCTGAATCACGCTGTATATTACGATAGGGGAGACTGTTGTACCTTTGAACATTTTTTGTTTTTTAATTTTTGCTGCTACCTAGAGAACTAAAACTGAAGTAGTTTGTAGAGAAAGGATCTAAATTGCTCTGGTCGTAGTTTCAGTTTGATTTATTGCAAAGTGTGAGTTCCGTGGACAAAAGAAGTTTTTTTAGTACCAAAGGTAAACATTTCGTTCATTGATATATGTTTTCTAACACAAAACCAGATTGTATTTGTTAATATCTTTCAAGTACGGTGTGTTCCCTATCATCTGGTGAGTAATAACATATTTTAATTTCCATGATTTATTCAAATCTCTAGTTTTGGGAGCCATATTTGTTTAAAAGTACACCCTCTTGTACCTTTGAACACAAAACATCTTGTACCATGGAATATGTTCCAAGTTATGAGATACTATCGGTTTTTGTTTGTTTGTTTGTTTTTTTTTTTTTAAGATGAGTAAGTCTGGAATTAAGAGCTCCCCAATTGATCCGGATGCCTTGAAGAAAGCTGTTGGAGCAGTTATTCTCCAGGAAATAAAATCTCAATCAGAGAAGCCTGCTCTGGTTTATGATGGCAAATACATTTCAAATATGAGTGTCAGTTTTCACGGCTATATTTTTTACCTATATTCCATGTATTCCAACTTACAAGAGGGTATGTTCCAAGGTAAATGAACCTGTTGTACCTTTGAACACATTACATATCCCTTCATTTTATTTTTTCCATCCTTAATAGATCTGTAAAACAGGAAAATACATATAGGAAGTTGTAAAGGAATCTTCAATTATTATTTCAAGCATTTTTTCATTTAAAAAACTTCATTTCCCAAAATTAAAAAAAAAAATAAAATGCGAAAAGTGTTTAAAAGTACAACAGTCTCCCCTACACTAACACAAAAATGTGAATTTTCTGACCAGTTTTTTTAGAGTTACTATGAATTTTTAGAAACAGAGCTTTTAAATCAATTTTATATCTATATGCTAATGTTGTGGAATTTCTTTTCTTCCTATCAAGAAATCTTAATCGATTTCCGATACATACGAAGGAAGATATGGCAACTTCAAAAACGTAAAAAAGTAAAATCTTAAGATCAGATAACATGACCGGTTTTCGCACCAAGTCATTCAATTGTAAGCTGAAGACAGACTAGCTAAGATGGCAAAGTGAGTCCACCCACTAGCATCTAGTAGACTGTTTATAATATAAAACACATGAACTCCAGACGCATACAGGAATGGGCGCGGAGCTGTCCATGTTTATATTCATAACGAAGGCTAATGGAAGAACATTTGAAGCACCAACTGTTGATCACAGAATTTAAGGATTAACGAAATGTATCCCAATTATAGCACCTTGCGGTGTAAACACACCATTAAGTGCCACTAAAATCATTTACCGAGCATCAGTCAGCTAACAAGCCACTAACATGACCACGCCTCGTGTAGTGCGACGGAATCAACGCCCTGACTACAGCCTGCCTCGAAAACAAGTTTCCAACGCATTGCCATAGTGAACAAATTCCTATCATTTTTGGAATATTACAATTTACAAGTTACAAGAAGAGCACATGCTTTTAAGAACACAGATTTTTACGTTTCCGTTTCAAACGAAAGTTTAAGATGTGAAATGAGCCATACGAAAGCTAAATTATACAACTCTGAAAAGAGACCGAGTTATTGGCAGGAAAAGTTGCAATATTTTGCCTGTTCAGTTAATACAGTGTTAGCAGAGTAAAGACATAAAAGTAATTCGTATTAATAAATCCGTGGCGCTACAGCCCGTGAAGGGCATAGACCGACCAGCCGGCTGCTGGCTTCACGCCCACATGCCGAAGCAGAGGTGGACCATCATCCAACCAGAAAGGAGGTATCGTGTGGTTAGCACGATGATCCCCCCAGCCGTTATAGCTGAATTCGTATTAAGTTTCAATAATTTAATAAAAATATTGATATTTTATATAAAAAAAATAAGGGATACCAAACGTATAGGGGAGAGTCGGGTAGTATCGGACATCGGGTAGTATCGGACAGTGCGTTTCTTTCATCTACCACCACATGGTAGTACCTGAATGACATGGTTACGTTTCTCTATGCGACATCACAGAAACGTAACCATGTCAATCAGATACTATCATCGTGTGGTAGATGAAAGAAACTCACTGTCCGATATTACCCGATGTCCGATACTACCCGACTCTCCCCTAGAGATCCATTATGGAAAGCGCGCTATGGTTAGATTTGCTTTTTCAAGTAATATTTTACGAGACGTAAAGGCTAGTGTTTTTTTATTTTAGTAGGTTATTTTACGATGCTTTATCAACAGTTATCAACAGCTTAGGTTATTTAGCGTCTGAATGAGATTAAAGTGATAATGCCGGTGAAATGAGTCCGGGGTCCAACACCGAAAGTTACCCAGCATTTGCTCATATTGGGTTGAGGGAAAACCCCGGAAAAAACCTCAAAGGCTAGTGTGAGACGGATATTGAAGAAGCGATTCTGGCGAAATTACATCTTAAAAGGTTTTTATTTCGCATAACAGTATCGATATTAAAATGGTAAGGATATGATACTTCAGCAGTTTGGATGCAGTTATTTTCAAATTATTTATTTGGTACTGGAAATTACAAATAACTTTGGTTGGTTATTCAAAATCGCATATACAGTGTGAACTTGGAATACGCATCACAGGGATTTCAATGCTAAAATTTACATTTTGTTATATTAGATCCCCTGTAAGGCCCGGGCGGCGTAGGTCGTGTAAATGAAACTAAAAGGGAGAGGTTAAACTAAGGAAAAGAAGAAGAGAAGAAGAAGATCCCCTAATTAATAGAGAGGAAAATGCTATTATAGTTTTTTTTTGTAGGAAAAACAATTCCGTATCCAATCATACTTTTAAAAACAATTTTTGGCTGGAAATTATAAATCTAAAAAACAATACAAAATACTCACGTCACAAAAACTGCACTACATTTCTAATACATGCTTTTTTTTAGTAACTATAAACCCACAAAATGAAAATGAAACAGAATCTTGACTTGAAATATATTCTACTTTTAGTCTTCTATACAACAGATTGTATGATAAAATCCATAACATCTTCTACAAGGGTGAAGTGTTGACGTATCAAGGTCGAAACGTCATGCCATTAACAAATACGTATAACAGTGTCAATTACTAGATTTCCTCGTAAATAATTAATTACACTGGGCAAATAAATTGAAGCTGGCAGAAAATAATTAGTGAGATTTATAACGCTGCACGATATGGCGGGCTGCGTTATTCTTAATCGCGTTCTTTTTAACGCCAAGGTGTTCAATGGATAACGAATTTCAGAGCACATCGCTCATTACGCGGTGCGTGGCTTCGCTCATTAGCATTTAGCAATAAGGTGCGACTTCTTATGTCAGTGGATACATGTGGAGCGGGAGAGGAGGGGAGAGGAGAGAGTCTAGTCTAGGGAGAGATTTTTAAATGCCATGTGAAGTCAAGGTTCAAACAAGCACACCAATCCACTTCAATACACTAACAGGCTAACTTTTAAAAATAAAAAAGGGATAGGTAAATTAATAATAATCGACCACGGTGTAGGTAATGCGCAATGGCTAGAGTCCGGGAGTTCATGCGTTTTGTCCTGATGTAATTACAGTGTCCCAACTTGATGTATACACTCTTTGAAATACTTTTTCACAGCAAAGAAATCAGATAGAAATACGATTTTTGCGGTTTATGATTCAGAAGGCAGTGGAAAGCATGGAAACATGTTCATCTGTTTATAAACAAACATGGCGGTGCATTTATCGTTCGATGAACGTAAGTGGATACTGAAACTAATGTTATTGGAAAGCGGAGAATGTTGTTAAGATTCAACGATGTTAAAGGGTTGAATTTGGAACACAACCACCAACAAGGTTAACTATCACAAGAATCCGAGACAAGTTTGAAGTCGACGGAACGGTGCAATATGTGTTGAAAGGGCGATGCGGAAGAAAGAGAAGTTCCACCGATAACGACAGACACACCATGATCCTAAACTTTTTTGTCATACATAGGCCTCCGGACAAAATATAACATTTTTAGTGGGTTATTTTACGACGCTGTATCAACATCTTAGGTTATTTAGCGTCTGAATGAGATGAAGGTGATAATGCCGGTGAAATAAGTCCGGGAGCCAGCACCGATAGTTACTCAGCATTTGCTCATATTTGGTTGTGGGAAAACCTCGGAAAAAACCTCAACCAGGTTACTTGCCCCGACCGGGATTCGAATCCGGGCCACTTGATTTCGTGGCTAGACGCGCTAACCGTTACTCCACAGGTGTGGACACTAAGTGTTCGACGGTAGTAGAAGTGATTTATATAAAAGTTGGTCCACCGCTGTGGAGTAACGGTTAGTAAGATGTCTGATCGTGAAACGAGTAAGCCAGGGTTCATATCCTGGTCGGGAAAAATTATCTGGTTGATGTTTTCTCCGAGACTTTCCGTCAACCAGAAGAAGGATTGTTGGGTAACTTTCGCAATTATAATTACAATTCCACTCTTTCATCATCATCATCATCATCATCATCTTCATCTTCGTTTATTTTTCATATTTCGGACTGGCTCCGATATAGAGTCGGCTAAAGATCCGCCACCGAACTTTGATCCCGTGATAGGTGGTCATATGTGGTCATATGTGTACTGCGGGCTCCCCACTGGGTTCATGGTAGCTCGTGGGACCGGGGATGGCGGTGGTGTCTAAGTGGAAAGGTAGAAAGAGAGATTCTGGAGGGTTTAAGAGAGTTCGGAGGCGGTCTGCAGAGGAATATGTAGCGCGGGAGGCCTTAGGCCGGGTGCACACAGACTCAAACGCGACGCGACGTTACGTTTTGCTTTACAACGCTTCGCGACAACTTAAAACTGTCTCCTCGCGACAACTGATTTGCTAGCTCTGTGGGTTTGGAAAACTGGCCTAGGCTAGAAAATAGAGTCAATGAAAGAGGACTGTCTATATGAAAATTTCTATTGTATTTGGTTATTATTTCCTAAGGACGCTTAATACGCCTTAAAATCTGTACGATTGAAAGAGTCTTAAAATTAAATACCACTAACGTAGTGCACAGACGTCATTTTATATGTTTATGACTACCCCACGACTCACAATAAAAAAATATTATATTAAATCAATAATGAATGATAGTATAGAGCAGAGAAGTAGACCTACTACAAATTATTATTATCAATATTATTATTCACCTGGTGCTTTCATCTCATTTACAATTTCTCACAAGTTTTTAGAAACCTCACATTATTGTCGTATTATTGTTTCAAAGATTGTACAGAACGTATATTTCCTGTACTAAAACAATTTATCCGCATCGAGATCTATTCTGAATAATGTGCAGTACACAACAATTTAGTATTATTTTGTAGATAGTGAAAGCGTGCAATCCTAGCCACTACTAACGCATGCGCAGCACACTGCAGCTATCAGACAGTCTCCTTGCGACGAACTTCAAGCAGTCATTCGATGTTGTCTCTCCGTGTCTCCTCGTGTCTGCTAGCGACCGTCGCGCCGCGTCTGATTCTGTGTGCACTCGGCCTTAGGGCATGCACATCATTCCATTCCAGTTAGTACAATGGGCCCACCCAGGCGGTACACGTGCGAAGGCAGTCACCAACCGTGCCTCTCCCCTCAAGGGGGACTAATACTGTAGATATATAAAAGTTCTGTTTCTATAGAGATGTAAAATGTGACGCATTTGTCTTACTTTCGTTAGCATCAAGCGAGAAAATTATTCAAATAGATGCTTTAAAACTGAACTTTTTAGCTAAATTCCAAACCACTTTTTGTACTGCACAGTTCTTACTGACAGCTTCATTTCTGTACCTCACTTTTTCTTCACAATATTTGTACATATACAAACTTGCAAGACTTTGTACGACCTGATGCTGCAGTAGTTTTTCTTACGAGAGCTTTCTCAAGCGGAGCAAATACATTGCAATCTGTAACATTATTTTTTTCTCTTTGTCATTCTGACACTAATGGAACGAACTGGAGGAGCAAGTCACGAACACAAGGACGCTCGGGTAAGAAGCACTGCCCGGCAGTCGTAACTACATTAATAGAGTCTGTGTCAATGTTGACCGAGGAAATGGACGCCGCGTGTCCAGCATGCATATGAATGAAGGCAGTATCTGCTACTGTATACACGGCAAAACATTGACTTGGCATGCAGCAACCTTCAGCTATGCAGCAACAACTGTAGCACTGCAAGAAAGATCCATTTTAAACTGCAAAGGCTGTTCAAGTGCATTGCGTAAATAGCACGGTGATAGTGGAGCAATGAAAGAACGGGAAGTCAACAAGTATTGTTACCATATAAAGCAAATAACAATAAAATTAGGGGTTTTCAAATGTGAGAGGTAAATTTAATTGTTCATATTTTCTTCAAGAAATAGTTTTTTTCTATCACCATGACAACAAGCTTGTTTGTTTCTGATTGTTTTGGTGGTCTTGTTATCAGTAGACACTTTCCTGTTAACTTGGCCTGCATGATCGCCAGATATTAACCCAGCAAATTATTGGCTATGGCAGGGGTGCCCAACCGGTGTGTCGCGACGAGACTAGGCCTCGTGCAATGAGGAAGCGATTATGAAATAATTAACGAGGAGGCTCCGCCTTGTTAAATTTAAATATGGGGAGAATAAAGTCAGAAATGGAAACTTTTATTTAAAAATCCCAAACATCCTTATAATTCCAACCATTCTCACAAAAAATCACGAACAGCATAAAAGTTTCAAGCAATTGTAGGGATTCGATGATTTCTTTATCACTTTTTATAATAGGAATCTAATACATCTGCCCAGCAACGAACTCCTGTCTTTTGTGAGAATTCCTCAGCTGAATGACTAACTGGCTGAACTAATGCTCGATCCTGTCAGTGTGAAAGTACAGTTATAAAACAATTAATATTGCATTTTGGTTATTCTTTAACGTAAGTTTTTTACCGTTAATCACGAGAAATTTGATAGCAAATTATTTTGTTTAATGACCGCTGTAGCATATCGGCGATATCTTCTATCGGACGACTGCAATTATCCACAGATGAATAAATCTTCCGTCGTCAAAGAATTACTGGCCTCCATCGAAATCCCAATCGGAACTTTAACGACTTTACCACGACAATTATCGACAAGATACGAATCTCCACCAAGTAGAAACAGTATATTTTTATTTACGGCAATTAAATCCTTATATGCTATGTAAAATAAAATTTTACAAGTGAAACCAATTTAGCTATCTTCGATTGCCTGAAAGCACAGTAATTTATCTTACTTCACTCGGACTACTATTGAAACCTTGTTTGAGTCCCGGCTTCATGAGGTCGATTACAATCAATATGGCAAAAAACGAGTCGCCATGAAGTAATTCTCCTTTTTCTTCTTCGTTATCATCTTTCTCTTAATTTTTATACAATGTACGGAAGGGGCATACTGTGAATACAATATTCTGAGCACCTGAGTTCGAACCCCGGCATACCCCCGATTTATGACTTGTGCTGGAAAAGGCCATTGTCCAGGAAGCTACGGTTCCCCTGTGGCATCCCAACGAATCTTCTTCTTCTTCTTCTTCTTCATCATCATCATCATCATCATCATCATCATCATCATCATCTCATCTCATCGCGGGTGTAGAGTAGACGAACCTCCTATGGCGCACCCAGGGCAGAGACTGTTGGTAAATTGGTCGACACAACTGGCTTGATATGGATGAATGACAGTCAAGTACCCGCCATACTATTATTCCTCCTCTAATCCTTGTATTGTAATAAATTATGGGCCACCGGCGTAGCTCAGTTGGCTGAGGTACTTGCCTGCTGATTCAGAGTTGCTCTCGAGCGAGGGTTCGACTCTCGCTTGGCTGATTATCTGGGTGATATTTTTTCGAGGTTTTGCCCAACAGTATGGCAAATGTCAGGTAATGTATGGCGAATTCTAGGGCTCATCTCGCCAAATATCATCTCGCTATCACCAATCCCATCGACGCTATAATCTACTAGTTGATACAGCGTCATTAAATAACCAACTAAAATAAATAAATAAATAAATAAATAAATAAATAAATAAATAAATAAATAAATAAATAAATAAATAAATAAATAAATAATGTCGTACAGTACTTATATAACAGATATACAAACATGAAAACCCTAGTCTCGATTTTTAATTTCCATTTCCTCTTTAACATAAAGAAAAAATTACCTACTTTTCTCAAACTTTCTATATTTCTTAAAGGTTAAGTGCGTATTAATACTCTCTCCTTTCCAAAATATGGTATAGTAACAAACGAAACAAGTTTGATTATTGCGCATGCGCGCACGAAATGATTCGCGGTGTTCTGTAGTGCAGGGAATATCAGACAGTGCAGTTGTGAACGTTTCTAATCTTCTGTAGTGCATCAAACTGTAATATAATTTCATTATGAACAGAAATCAAATGGGTACCTGCTGTGGTGTTCCTGTTGCAGAAAATGTAACACCAACCCTGTCAATGTTGAATAGAACATCTAAGGCTCAACAGTCGTACAAAAAAGGGGTATAATTTATTGCAGTTTTTATGTTAATTTGCCTTTGTCAAAACAATGTTTGTTTTTTTCCTTTTATTAATTTAACATCACACAGAATGAAACGTACCTAATTTTTATGTTTTTCTTACGTTAATTTATCAAACAAATAAGTATGTAGAAGATGTATTAAAGTTACATTATATTACTGAGAACTTTAACACATCTATACCATATTTTGGAACAGAATTAATTACATCTTTTTATACTATAATTTGGAACAGAGGGAGTAGGCTATTTAAGAATTTTTCATCAATGCATATTTTCCTTGCATTGTCCGTCATATGAACAGCAATCATAAATTTGTATATATATATATATATATATATATATATATATATATATATATATGATCTAGTACTTTACACTCGACAAAATATCGACAATTACTCATTAGTGGCCAATATACATGATCATGAAATTAGAAATAGTGAACAAATTAATATTCTATATTGTAGATTACACAAGAGCAACACAAACTTTTTTAATTATGGGGATGAAATTATATAATAAGCTCCCTAGTCAATATTATAAATTACCAATCAATAGCTTCAAAACTAGATTTTACAACTGGTTATTAAATAAGTTTAATTGTATTTTAGTTAGTTTTCTTTAATCTAAAAGTCTCAAATGACTTCAGGTTTTCATTGTATTATTTAAAATTTTACTGTTTCTTTTATTAGTGTTTTTAAAATGTATTTATATGTTTTTCAATGTATTCTGACGAAGCCTAAAACTGTATATCTAATGGCCAAATAAATTGAATTGAATATGGTAAATTAAGCATATTTTCTCGTGATAATGATTTTGTTCCTAAAATTCCTGCTTTTATTTTACATTCCGAATTTTCATAACTTATGAGTCATGACTCAGCTCCACGAGACGCCACTGACTGTACCAGAACCAGGGCGATGTATCATTCTTCACGCTGGCAACTACCGAAACCTTGTCCAAATCCAGTCTTGAAGTGGATAACATCAGGCCCAAAGCCATGGAACAGAAAGCTTATCTATCACTCTGTGGGGAAACCGCCACAACATCACCTCTTTGTGCTACACAATGGCTGATGATTCC
Organism: Periplaneta americana; assembly: GCF_040183065.1. Taxonomy (NCBI): domain Eukaryota; kingdom Metazoa; phylum Arthropoda; class Insecta; order Blattodea; family Blattidae; genus Periplaneta; species Periplaneta americana. The sequence goes on along the minus strand of NC_091123.1, from coordinate 25,583,125 downwards.
ATCTGTATCTCTGTCTGATTAAAGCAGAGATTAGACACAAGAACATGCTCGAGATGAACAACTGCACATCGCTTACTCTCGGGGAACTTCACGATTTGACCCCACCCATTTCCGAAACGCGTTCAAAATAATTAAGTCTTCGACCTCAACATTTTCGTTACTTTCCAGCATACTTCCATGACTACAGACGCAAAATTCTCTAGTTCGATAGTTTGTCAGTGACAGTTGACAGCTTCGTTCATCCTATAAGATTTATCCTGAACATAACAATTGCAACGCATTTCAGTTTCCACTGTCAGATTCATACAAAGAAAGAAAAAGAGAGGAAGTAGAGAGAGAAGAAAAAGAAAAAGATAAAGAAAGAAGCTGATAAAGGAAAAAGGAAAGAAATAAAAGAAAGAAAGGAAGGAAGAAAAAAAAGAAAGGGAAAAAGCCAGAAAGAAAGAAAAAATATATATGGAAGAAAGAAAGAGAGAAAGGGATAAAGAAATTAAGGAAGAAAGAAAGAAAGGGAAAAAGACAGAAACAAGGAAAGAAAAATATATAGGAAGAATGTTAATGTTATGTTTTTATTTAACGACGCTCGCAACTGCCGAGGTTATATCAGCGTCGCTGGTATGCCGGAATTTTGTCCCGCAGGGGTTCTTTTACATGCCAGTAAATCTACTGACATGAGCCTGTCGCATTTAAGCACACTTAAATGCCATAGACCTGGCCCGGGATCGAACCCGCAACCTCGAGCATAGAAAGCCAGTGCTATAAGTTACCAACTGCGCCATCAGATCGACTATAATATAAATATATATCGGAAGAAAAAAAGAGAGAAAGGATAAAGGGAGAAAGAAAGAAAGAAAGGGAAAAAGACAGAAAGAAAGGAAGAAAGGAAGAAAGAAAGGGAAAAAGACAGAAAGAAAGGAAGAAAGAAAGAAAGGAAGAAAGAAAGAAAGGATAAAGGAAGGAAGGAAAAAAGAGAAAGGAATAAAAAAGGAAGAAAGACAGAAAGAAACAAAGAAAAAATATATAAGAAGAGAGAAAGAAATGAAGGAAGGGAGGAAGAAAGAAAGAGAAAAATGGATAAAGGAAGGAAGAAAGACAGAAAGGGAGAAAAAAAGACAGAAATGAAGAAAAAAGAAAGGAAGAACAGGTCTATTGAAAACTGGAAAATACGAGTAATATGAAAATTATTAACATATTGTTTAATTTATATTCGGTAGATATGTATTTGAAGGGTGGACTTAAAAAGGGCTGTAAGTTCCAATTTTTTCAAAATTTGTTTTTTTACCAAAAAGTAATCTATGTTCCTGGCTCAATCCAGTGAGAAAAGAGGATAAGTCCCATTGTAATTTTATTTAGAACCTTGATGAAAAGACTTAACAACCCAGGAAATGCCATTTTGAGACTTTTATCAATTCTTGAACCTAATAGTGTAATCTGTAGGCAGAAATATAATTTTATTTGATTTCTGTATCCTTTCCTGCCATAGAATATATTTTCTTCTAAGATTTATTTGTGATTTGATAGCTTGAATCCCAGTAACAGACTGCTCAGTCTTATAGGCTTTGACGGCAACAACGTTTATCAAATCCACTATGCTGCCATCTAGCTACTGCAGAAGTAGTCACATTATAACTCTCATTTGAATTGCATGGAGCAACTGTACTTCCATCTAGCGGTCGTTCCCAATCGACAGTGGCGATCCTGGTGGTTGTTCACTTCCATATGTTACTGTTTCTAACATGGGGATGGCTAATCTGTTATAGGGTAATTGTTGGTAATACTGTGATACGAGTAATATTGTGATAGTTCTTTTTAAGAATTTATTACAATTTTACGTAGTGAGAGAAGGACCGGTTTTGTGCAGAAACTTGTGCACGAACGTTCTCTTAATACGTTGACGCAAAAAACAGATCTTCCTCTCGCTCAGTAAAATTGTAATATATTATCAAAAATAACTATCACAATATCACTCATACCACAATATTACCAACTTTTACCCTACATGTGATCGGGGCTAGAATCAAACTTTGAAGCGTGTTTTCTCGGAACTAGTAGGTTTTTTGAATTGTTACAGTCTTCTTGACAAGGTGCGTTATGCTTTCTGTTTATAGAAATAATGATGAGCTTTATGTAGATGAAACAATAATAAAAAAAGTGAACAATGGATGATAAATATTGAAGGGGTGAGGATGAGATAGCCCAAAGCCACACTTTTGACAAAAATGGTTTTTTGTGCGAGTTCATTTCTTAGATACTCGTATATGGGGAAGCTACTAGTAAAATATAAAAATTACTCAACAAATGACATAAGTATACGCCGAAGAAATTATGATACCGCACCTAATAGCAATGGACTCTAAACCTTCAATGCTCTCTCCTGTAAAATTTTGTCTGCTTGTCTTAGGATATATCATTCTCATCCCATTATATTTGATCTCAAACAAGAAATTGTTTACTTGTTTCATGTTCACAGCTCACAAGCAAAGAAAACTATAATGGAAAAAGAAATATGTTCCTTCGCTCATTATACTCTCTAAGCTTCCTGGCTCACACCTTCATACACTTTTTGTTACAACAAGAAACCGCATGTTGTGGCTACGTGAAGTTGATGCATGTAGAACACGCTCGCTGATAAAAACCTAGTCTATTAGCAGTTAATCCAATAGAGCTACGAGTCCGTGTACCAGATCTCCCACGCGGCCCGGTACATCGTTAGTTCACACGGGCCAGGTAACCACGACCAAAAATACTGCGGAAACACGTGGGTCGGGGAACCAAGCTGTGAAGACAGATTGCCCGATATGAAATCTCAATTACTTTTTCAAAATTTGCATCATATGCATGTTCCAACACCAATTCATCGGAACCAACACTGAAATACTTTGGTATACATATGCAAATATGTTGTGTGTTTGTTCTTGTACTCATACATAACACTCCTATACGGTACCTTCTCTTAAGACACAATGATGTGAACTATATGGAGCCCTTGAGGCTAATTTATTACATTGCTAGTACGGGATGATCAGGGTCGCCAACAGCAATCTAAAATTACACTAGGGACCAATTTTGTACTCTCGTAATTATATCAACGGTAAATGAAAATAACTACAGGAATACATTTTATTTTTACATAAATGTAAGTTACGTTAAAAAGTCGATTTTAGTCAAATGCATTAGTTATGTCTCTTACTGGCATTCCTCCTGAGAAAATTTACTGTTTCATAAATCCATTTATCTGCTTTTGTTGCAAAAGTATACCAAAATTTGACATTTCTCTATTAAAAACACTTTATTTTCGTACTTTCTACGCATTTAAACGTGATTTAAAAATTTTATAACTGGCTCGTGGTAACGTCAATATAAAAATGGCGACATTAACAACAATGCTTGTTGATTTTACGTTTCTATGATATCGTTACAAAGAAACGCTACATGGCATCTTGGATTATATTATATTATAAACTGAGAATTTATTTTCTTATGTTTTTTAGTAATATAACACTAGTAGATGTAAAAATTAGTTTTATTATACTCCTGGATCTTAGAAAAAAATCGTAGATCATTACATGCATGGTAATATAAAGAGTAAATTTGAAACAAAATCGTTTAAATAACACGATGTTACGGGGTGAGACAATAGTACAGAATCCGTAAAAGAAACAGGCGATTATAAATATCGTATTTACTCGAATCTAATGCGCCATCAAATATAATGCCCACCTCAATATTTAAAGGCTTGAAATAAAGAAAAAGTTTATTGGCGAATGTAACGCGCAGCTGCAAAATTTAATTTTACCGCATACAAAAATGAATCAGTAGTCACAGGAAGCCCATTTTCCCTCCTTTCTTGTATGAATTTCAAAATCTCTTCTACCTCTGGATGTTTTGCTTCCCGTGAGCCGGTGAACTTCTTCCTCGTCGCTTCAGAAGCAAATACTGTCATTCTGTGTTGGTGCCATAAGCGAGTGTTGCTTTCCACTACACCGAATTCTTTTGCGGTCAGCCTGTTTCCATGGTTTTCAGCATAAATTATAACCTTTCACTTGAAGCTTCCTTCATATGACACTCTTCGCTTTTTGTCTTTCTTCTCCTGATCAAGTACAACTCATTTTGAAGTTTTTAACGGTATTAACAAAGTGTACAAAAGTACGGAAGCGAAGAACGAACGTTACGGAACGATGAGCAACGCGTAACCCAAACAGAGTAGAAGGACACTCAAAACGGCAGAACGATAAGCAGAATTTTCGAGTTTGCCATACGAATCTAATGCGCCATCGATTCTAATGCGATTTTGGGGACTAAATGCAGCTGCAAAAATGCGCATTAGATTCGAGTAAATACGGTAATTTATTATTGGCTCAATAATTGATTTTTAATGGCATACGTGAGATCATAAAATATATAGTTTAACATGTATTTCTTGAAGAAAACGTCTTGCAACTGACGGAAATGTGCTTCGTCAGACATCCACAATGAGTCAATAAAATCTTTACCTTCATTCATACTATTTGAAATCTCTTCATAAAATGCCCTTCGGTTGAGAATATCGCGATGTTTTAATTAATGTACCACCTGAATTTTGTACGGATAAAAATGTAGGGGAGAGTCGGGTAGTGTCGGACATCGGGTAATATCGGACAGTGAGTTTCTTTCATCTACCACACGATGATAGTACCTGATTGACATGGTTACGTTTCTGTGATGTCGCATAGAGAAACGTAACCATATCATTCAGGTACTACCATATGGTGGTACTGTAGATGAAAGAAACGCACTGTCCGATACTACCCGACTCTCCCCTAAGTTTGATGAGCAGATGGGACGGGATCATGACGCCATAACGTAAAATTAAATTCGCGCCTAGAAGGTAATCTCAAAACATCATTGTTCTTATAAAAGATTTTAATTGCAAAAGCACATTGTGCATCGCTCCAACTTTCCATGACGACTAAATGGCATTGTACTGGCAATAGAATGTGCGTGCAGTTTATGCCTCTCAATTGTATTATGAGATACAGAGGGTCGTACTGAAAGTCATGGGTAACATATTGCTATAATTTCAATTTCAACGATGTAACAAAAACGATTATATGATCATAATCTACAACAGACTTTACACTAACTACTGACATATTGTGACGTCATTAACTTCTATCATGTGAACATAGGCAATGTTTGCAAAATGGTCGATAACGATGGTTCGTTTCGACAGCGTGCTGTCATTAAATTCCTCGTTAAGGAAGAAAAATCTGCTGCTGAAATTCACCTCAGACTTCAGCGTGCATACGGAGATGTGTGCATGGGCGCCAGCAGTGTTAGGAGATGGGTGAAACATTTCGAAGGTGGGAACACGAGCATCCAAGATGAGCCTCGTAGCGGTCGCCCTCGAACTGCCTCCACGGAACGCAACAAGGAAAGAGTTGATGAGTTCTGGGATGCATTTTGGTTGAATTTTTTTAACCTTGACAGACCATAAATGCTGTCCGCTATATTCAGACAGTTTTGAAGCTCTGTCGTGCATTGCGCGAGAAACACCCTGGAAAGAAGATCATCCTGCAACACGATAACACGTGGCCAATACTGATCGTGTCACCGTGGAGAAAATCGGAACATTTGGCTAGGAAACTCTTCTGCAATCTCAGTACAATCCCGACTTCGCACCCTCCGACTACCATCTTTTCGGTTCTGTAAAGGAGCAGCTGCGAGGCCAACGCTACGAGACGCTGGAGGACATCCGGAAAGCAGTGCGTAAGTGTCTTCGGGAAGATGGAAGGACTTCTACAGCAAGGGAATTTTCAAACTTACAGAACGGTTGGAAAAATGTGTGCAAAGAAATAGAGATTATGTTGAAAAATGACAGGAAAGTCTGTAGATTAAGATGATGTACTTGGTTTGTCTAAAAAATAAGAATTAAAATTTATAACAATGGGTTGCTCATGCCTTTCAGTATGACTCTCCTTAATATAGCCTACGCTCCTTAAAATCGCCCGTTCCTCTGTCGGACCCTGTAGTAGTAGTAGTAGTAGTAGTAGTAGTAGTAGTAGTAGTAGTAGTAGTATGTAGTAGATAACAATAAAAGCCTAATAATAATAATAATAATAATAATAATAATAATAATAATAATAATAATAATAATAATGTCATCCACTTCCAGAAGTTGATAGTTGGCCTAATCCCTTTCTCACTCTGGTCACAATTTTAAACAAATAATTGCGTCATAGATAGCATAACCTTACGTGATCAGCTGATCACCATAGTGCAAAGTCATCGCTGTAGACCAGCCGTGGCGAAAATGTGATAGTGCGCCGAGCCACTGTGTAACCTGCAACGTGTATAGCACCTATGGAAGGAGGCGGACACCCAAAGGGGAAGTGGAGCAACTGTCTGACTTATTAACGGATTTTCATTTTCCTTACGTATAATTTTATACAGTACAAGGTTACAAACTAATGTTTAGTACGTGTAACGAAGAAAGAAATGAATAAGAAAACATAGGACACATTATCACAACCTAAAATTAATTGTCTTCAGAATGTTTCTGCGACAGAGTTTCAAAATCAGGAATTATGTCACTTACTGCCAGTCGTAGTTGATCACGAAGGTATTTGTCTGTCAGTCGTGATCTAAATTTGGTTTTTTACTATTTTCATTGTTGAAAACAATATTTCACAAACGTAAGTTGTAGCGAATATGGCTTCAACAGAACAAGTGAAAGAACGTAGCTTCGGATATTAATAATAATAATAATAATAATAATAATAATAATAATAACACTCAACCTTTTAATTTTTCATGAGTGACATGTAGTATAATGCCGTTTTCTGTTATACAACCGTTTTCGTCGTAATACTTGTGAACATATCATACATTTAATATTCTCATCATATTGGCAGAAATAAAATGAGTCCTCCCATCCTACTTTCGTTTTTTTGTAGAGGTACATGATTTCGAGAGAGACATTGCGACGATACGCCACTCGCAGGTCAGAGACAAATACAAATGGAACGGAGTTTGACTACAGTGAGTGAGAGGGTGGGGGTTTGAGAAGGTAGGAAGCAAGAGAAATGCATAGCTATCATTGCAAGCCACAATATGCTCGCGAGTCACATTTTCGCCACGGCTGCTGTAGACAATAAAGGAAAAACACAAATCAAGAAACGCCACACCCAATCACTACCAAAAGAGAGATAAATCTTTTCTCCTTGTCAAGGGCTTTGCAGCTCCGTATAGAATTATGAATTTCTTACTTCAAACTGGAGAGCGAGAAAGACAGTGCGACACTGAGCGACCTTTGTCACCATGGCGACTGTATATGGGGAGAAAGCAAACGCCACGTGACATTTCATCAAACGAAACTTCCCGTGCCTGGTTTTACAGTTCCCTCCAGAATACAGCAGGCAGTGAGCATAATGGATGTGCGCGTTATGGACCCCCTGCAGCGAAGAAGTCATTTCTTCATCACTCACGTGTGCAACGCGCGATAGCGGTACTCAGCCTGTGGGACTGGGACGTGAGAATTGTTTGTGACTTATCACGAGGTCTTCAGTGTCTCTAGTTGGTGGTAATTTGTCTTATTTGTCCTCGATCTTAAGATCCGTGTGCAGAGCGCATTAGTGCCAGTATTTTACCCTTTTGTTTCATTTTACGGGTGACAGTGACAGCATTGTGATACTGAAAAACTTACTTACAAAAGACAAGGTCTAAAAAAATTGCCGCTGGAAATCAGGGGAGTCGTAGTCCTCAGTTGTTTAAAATTATGTTGTTTAGAAATATTTTATATGCACAGAACTAGTTTTTAGGTATAATTTTTTATTTATTTATTATTATTATTATTATTATTATTATTATTATTATTTACACAGTCATTACTTTATTTTTCCATTAACACTTATATCTAGGTAATTGTCATTGTCTCAATGTAACACGTGCTGTGCTGATCATAATAATTCTACTATTCCTTTAGTTGTGAGATTATATTCATATGTATTAATCATTATTTTTTTTTAGTTAATACTGTATACTAGAATGTATTTTCTTGTTTTGATTATGTATTCAGTCTCTTTTTTATTATATATTTTTATTATTGTTATTTTAAAGTTAACACTGATTGTGTATATGTATTCAATCTCTTTTTTTTACTTAATTATGTTTATTATTATTTTTAAGTTAATATTTCGGTATGTATTTTTCTGTATGTGATTTGATCCTGGTTGAGTGGAGATGAGGGAAAATAAAACTATTATTATTATTATTATTATTATTATTATTATTATTTTTTTTTTTTTTTTAAATATGTAAAATGTCCATAATAATTACACTGAACAACAAATATTTTGCTCCGACTTAAAACAATGTGTCCTTTACGGTTTGATTTATTTTATTTGTTATTTTATTGGGTTATTTTACGACGCTGTATCAACATCTACGTTATTTAGCGTCCGAATGATATGAAGGTGATAATGCCGGTGAAATGAGTCCGGGGTCCAGCACCGAAAGTTACCCAGCATTTGCTCGTATTGGGTTGAGGGAAAACCCCGGAAAAACCTCAACCAGGTAACTTACCCCGACCGGGATTCGAACCCGGGCCACCTGGTTTCGCAGCCAGACGCGCTAACGTTACTCCACAGGTGTGGACTCTTACGGTTTGACGTGCGCTGGAAACTAAACTGCATCTCTTTTCTTCGTATCACATAAGGTTTTTAAAATATACTATGATTTCACTTTTCGATAAGCGCTCCCCCAGAAAACATCTGGCGCGGGTTGGGGGTTGTAAACCAAAACAAATTCTAATGCATTTTATGGGTTTATGACCTATTTCCGCTTTCTTATGGTTGTTGGCATGTACCTGTATTAAATAAACAGATATTGGTCCATTCTATTAAGTAAATTTCATAACAGTTCAAATTGAGGTCTACGCAGTGAACAAACAAGGGTGTGGTTTTCAGTATTTAAAAGAACAGTTTATCAGTTTGAGTGAAGGCAAATTAAAAGAGGAAATTTTCATCGGTCCACAAATTCGTAAAGTTATGGCTGACTCTTTGTTTGAGGAAAAACTTTCCGTTATAGAAAAAATGACATGGCACGCTTTCAAAGATGTTTGCTCAAATTTCCTTGGAAATTCTAGGGCAGGCAACTACATCGAACTAGTGGAAAGCATGTTAAGTGCATATGAGAAAATGGGGTGTAATAGGTCTTTCAAAATACACTTTTTACATTCTCATTTGCATTTCTTTCCTCCTAACGTTGGAGCGGTAAGTGACGAGCATGGGGAAAGATTTCATCAAGAAATATCTGAAATGGAAAGGCAATATAAAGGAAGATCATCACGCAGCATGCTTGCAGACTATTGTTGGTTCCTTGTAAAATACAGTTCCGGGTCTATTTATAAACGGAAGTCATTCAGAAAATCCTTTTAAATGGTGAGTTAAAATTCCAAGATTTTTGTCGTAATGCACAAGAAATATTTTTATTGTTGTTGTGTTTTGTGAGTTTTAAACTACGTTACATCATTTTTGTGTCCAGTACACATTTTTAAAGTATTATGAGACATTTTGAATTTCTAATCTGTTGTAATTTTATCAGTAGCTGTGAAAAATAAAAGAATAAGTTTTTTTCATAAAGAAATTCAATTCACTTTCCACGAAAAATGGTAATTTGGATTTTAAATTCAGATTTAGGACACATATTAGTAATATTTACCTATTTGTATTTCGGAGTATGACAAAAAGTAAAATTTTGTTGGTCAGTGTTACTAGAACGTCCAGACAGTTATTGGTACAGGATATTTAGTCCATAATTAAAGGGTCCAGTGAGTGACGCAGCCAGGATTTTAATCTAGAGGTGTTAAAATAAGATTTCGGCTTGTTAAAATTACTTACAATTATTACAATAAAATACCAAAGAATTTATTGCAGCGTCAGAAATTATCAAATAGTATTATCTTTCAGCATTGTCGTCCTCAAGCTGTTGCCTTCTCCTTTTCCGTTTTTGTCGCCCGCAGACTGCGTTGTTTGATTAATATATTTGTTTGCAGTTGGGCAAGGTCGCAATGACAGACTTTACACCGCTTGGTAATTATTTACAGAGCATCTCATTACAAAGCCGAATGCCGCCTTGTATATCCAAGTTCAAGACTGAATCACTTTCATACAAACACGTGCCTAATATGTAAGGCCACACTGCATGAGAAGGTCGCTATACACTCTGTCCCAAATGTCATGGTGGGGTTTCAAAAGTTTATTATCTATTAAACAGAACATTATCCTCTGACTGAGGTTCTGGCTGATAATAATTATATACAGGGCTTTCATTTAAAAACTTCCCAATCTAAATAACTAATTATTTAAATTGAATTCAATTTAAACAAAAAACACGTCAATTTAGATATTGAGGGGGAAGTCTGAAACCAGGCTTAATTGTATTTTAGATTTCAGCACCCACACTTCAGCCTTTGAAATTACAAATGGCACCCCTATATTTTTATACTTAAATATGAAAAGTATTAAATTGATTATTCACCTCATTCATTTGCTTTCGCATCTTTTGTTTTCTATCGTCGCCTGGCAACCTGGATTGTTGTTATTGCTGATTAGAGCTGAATAAAATAAAGATATAAAACTTATTGAGCATTTCATGTAATAGCTGTGTTTGTGTATTAAATTATTTTAAAATGGTGTATACCCTTCAAGAGAGAACATAAATCATCCTTATTGATTAAATTTAGGAAATTACATAAAATAAGCTGTGTTTTCATCCTACAATCAAATAATAATAATAATAACAAAAATACAGATTACTAGGCGACGATAGAAAACAAAAGACCCGAAAACAAATGAATGAGGTGTATAAACAATTGAATGCTCTTCATTTTCAAGTATAAAAATATAGGGGTGCTATTTGAAATTTCAAAGTGGGGAAGGCTGGGGGTGGGGGATGAAATCTAAAATGAAATTAAGCCTAGTTTCAGACTTACCCCTCAATATCTAAATTGACATATTTTTTTGTTTTAATTGAATTCAGTTTAAATAATTAGTTATTTAGACTGGGAAGTTCTGAAATGAAAGCCCTGTATTATCGGCAGTAAATCTTACTTGACGATACATGTCAGAGGAAAAACAATAAATTAGTCTTTCATACATCTCAGGTCTATTAGTGAACTATATTGCTAATCAGCAATGTAGGCAATGGAGGAGGAAAAGAACTGGCCATTCTAACCTATGCAATTGTGCATTTTTTCTGAAACGGCCCCAGAGAAAATCACTTTCTAGACGACCTCGTAATTGCGGTCGAGTGGCCAAAATTTGTATAAGCACTTCTTTTAACATTATTAACATGGTGGAAGAAAAAAATAACTTTTTTACCTGTCCCCATCATAATGTTTACATGCGAGTTTTAACCAATCAAAATCAATATTATCAACTACAATCTTGTCGAAACAATCCTGTCCCTATTCGCTAGTCCCACTTGAAGCGCATTTCTTTAATATCTTGTCCCACCTGATGTTCAGATGTTAAATATGTTCATTGCTTCCTAACCGTGACCCGTGACATTGCATGATGGCGGTGATAGCAAATGCAATTTTTAAATATTATAGTAATTTCTTTCTGTATGTTATATTAATATATTCGCGAAAGTAATATTCAAATATCACAAGAGTTCTCATCTTGTCCATAACCCATTAAATGAAAATACCTACTTCAAAACAAGATATTATAACCTCAAACATGTTTTATTTAATTTTACTATTTCACTCATGATTTCTATAGCTATTGTCAAATGTTTACCCATGAATTTCATACGGGTATTGCAGGAGGCCATGGCCATGCCGGCCAATGAAATTTAATGTATTAGGTTAGCAACTTAAATATGTTATTTAATAGTGATACAATTACGCTATCTTCTTTTCGTTAATAAACTTATCATTTGCGAAATAGTGTTATTTAAATATCACGCAAGTTCTCATTTCTTTGGATAATTTACTCCGCTTACGCGCTTGCGAATTATCAAGATGAAAACTCTCGTTATATAGCCTACGAAAATTATACTAAAATATAAAGATTAAATTGTTGTGGATATGCGTTTGTTTCTAATGATAACTGCAGTGTACAATAAAGGAAAACTGGCTGAAGAAGCAGACAACAATCCTAACTTATTTTGGAGATGTAATATACGTCAAGGAAAGGGACTATTGTTACAAAACAATTTCAGAGTTTCCTATTTCGTGCTACGAACACCAAAACTGGACACGGCACACATTTAATTGGAATAGGGATAGGGAGAGCGAGTTGTCCGCGCCCACATGAAACAATATTTGAAAGGCTCATAGCTCCTGGCCGCGAGTAGATCTATCTGATGGCTGATCTCTCGCAGACGTCCTGCACAATGCAGCCAGATAAATTACTGCGCATCGGAAATGTGCAGAAAAACTGGCTCATTGTTTGCTGTTGGGCGGGAGTATGTGGGTTTAAAGCCTTCATCTATATTCAATTTAGTGATACCTCCTTTCTAAAACCATAAATCAGGTTCACATTAGAGTAAATTAATCAGATAAAGTCTGGCGTCTATTTGAACTCAAGAATAATACTTCCTTTACTAACTAATTTAGAATAAATCCCACAATGAATTAATAATTTTATACACAGTTTTAATCACCATTACCTACTACAAATGTTACGGTTCTTAGGGTATGCACTTTGTAGCCTATCTATCTATCAGAAATGTCTCCAATAATATAAAAAATCTAATGTTAATAATGTTCATCGCGACTGTATACAAAAATTTTTATGCTCGACCATGCCGAAATGTAGTAATTATACACCTTGTAGCAGTCCTTTAATGCATGTCATTAAAGTACACCTATTCATTAAAGTTCAGGTTTTCGATTACTCTCGAATATGCAATCGAAAGACGAGGGAAACGTCACGGAGGCTGGAAATCCAATACTGTCGCAGAAGGTTATGTTCTGTTACTATAATAATTAGCGTTAATTGTAAATAATATTCAAATAAATTCAATTTGTCATCTCGTTTTTCAATTCTAAATCAATTTCCAGGTTATACATTCTCTGCATTACATCAAGGTCAATGACATTATTGTTCCTCGGAAAAAAAATCAATACTTTCGCGTCTGCGTACATCTCACAATTCACGAGCTATGAACAAGGTCACTTCCGATCTTCTGTCAGATACAAATAAAATGAATACTTCTGAATTATTTCAAGTTAGAAATATGGTCGAGCATAAAAAGTCGTATGAAACTTGCCTATAATGGTAATTTAAGACGCTCGTATGAAAATTATGAAACTCGCTTGCGCTCGTTTCATAAACAAACATACTTGCGTCTTAATTACTATCATTATAGGCTCGTTGCATAATGCACTATTATTAGGTTTCTACAATGGAGGGTATTTTGAAATTATGTAAAGAAACGTTATGACGTAATATGAATATCTGGACGCTGTGAAAAATATTAGAGACAATCGAATTTAAATTTGTTGCCCTTTCATAACGCGTTTGTTTACTCAGCTGTTCTTGAAAAAAAAAAGAAAACATATATCACATTGCTTCATCCTGAAGGTGATTTCAAAGTTGGTATTGATAATTACGACGAATGTGACATAAGTTATAAAATATCGTACTAGTTCGTGATAAAACTTGTATTATGGTTTTGTGTTTCCATGCATTGCTTTTATTTGTCTTTCAAATTATAATTTTATGCCATAATTATGTACGAATAGGCCTAACAGAATCGCGAACTAAACTAAACATTCTTTCTTTCTTATTGACGTTTAACCTCCCCTTTTACCCGACTTAAACCAGTGCCCTGAGGGCTTGCCTGGTTATAGATCGACATGACACAGGGACACAGCAGAGACATCACAATCACAGAACAACGGACAAACACGCAGTTCCACGGATGGAAGATAATTTTCTTCCATTGCCGACGCCGAGAATCGAACTATTTAGTGTTAATGTATTTGGAAACTTTCGTGTTAATAATCCCTTTGCTGTTTGTTAACGTGATTAGTTTTAGAAAAAAAAAAAGCGAGAAGAATATATCTCTGCAGAAAACATGACAGACATAGAGGTATAGGCATACAGGGTGGTAGTTAAATAACCCAGCAGATTTTCAGGGCGAATAGCTCATGTTGTATGTAACAAAAAAGTGTAATACCATATTGGTGCAAAGTTCATAGATAATTTTTTTTCCAAACGTTTTACGTTGTCTTATTCCGTAACTATTGCGAGTAGAATCGTGATTTTTGTCCATATCGATATAAAATCTAACAAAGAATCATTTACCTCTCTGGCGTATTTCAATAGTGTGAACGGTTTTCGTGTAAATTTAATTAAAATAACACTAATTTCTAGCCACTGAAATATGTAACCAGATTGCAACGTTGTAATCAGAGAGGGAAGTTCACTAACAAGGGAAGGGTTTCGGCTCGAACAGGAATTTTTGGTTAAAAATTTGTACACAGGCTTACCTCACAATGGTGATGAAGACCGTAAAAGCATTCATTTGTGTAACTCTCCGTTTGGTTGGTATTGGTCAATACACTTCTTTAAAAATGTACATGAGGATTCTCTATAAAATGCATGAAACAGCATGGAGCAGAGCAATAAGCGCAACACACAGAAGTAATACCTGAACAATCTTCTGAACCACACTCCAGTGCTGAAAAATCAAATGCTACCTGAATTACATTTTTTTAAGTTCGAGACTTGTTCAGGATTCACGTAACCAGCTGACTGCCAGGAATACTGAAGCAGACAACTGGTTATGAATAACAGAGTGCATTTTCATTATAAACACTCGATTTCCCAAGTTAAGTTCTGGATTCTCAGCAAGAGTCCTTATGCAGTCTGTTATCCTCCGAGCATATATTTTGTATTATCTAAGGAAATAGATATCCAGAAGCTGGAAATATTTAGTTTTTTTTTTAGGTGGAATGATCATACATTCCATGTCTTAGCCTTGGAATTATTCATTTATTAATGTTGCGTCCTTGTGCACATTCAATAACTCACACAACAGTGTACACTTTTGATTAGCTGCAATATTTTTAGACAGAACGTTGGAGAAAAATGTTCTTAAATGGGCTATAGACATTTTTCCACACGCACTAGCTTCTAGGCTACGCTAGGCTTACGGGTAAGGTGTCCCATCCCCTTAACTTGTGCAGTGCTCTCCCCACCCCTCAACTTGTACAGTGCTCTAACAGACAAACCACACATTACACAAGCGAATGCTTTTGGGAGCTTTACAGAGATGTAAAGATGGGCCTGTATACAAATTTTGGATAAGAAATTCCTGTTCGAGCCGAGACCCTTCCCTTGTAAGGTAGACAGACCTGAGTTCGTGAACCTCTTACATCTGTATTACGAGAAGAAAGAGAACTGTGTTAGCGGCGATGTTGCCAGTCTGCTGAAACTTCCAACCCAATTTCGTAATTAACAGTGCATTTAATCAAAAAACGTAATATAAGTTTTCTATTCATTTAAGTGTACCCTGTCGTCCATTTCAATCTGCAGAATTATTTCACTATCACATAAATATAAACTATTTTAAAACACACGGTAAGTAGATAACTTACTTTCTTTTGAATGATGATCCAAGAAAAAGCAGTATTCACATACCTGAAACAAAAGAAAATACCGTAAGTCGGCGTTTCACAACTTTCTGATGCTTAGACATCTCTTTTCTTCACATTATTTCAGTGTGGTCCCTGGCCTAAAGTGTAGAATAGAATGTAGAACATAGTAATTACATTTCGGGCAGTGTATGAGACTGGTGCCCACCCAGCATCGTGATGAATTTCGGGAGCTATAGTGAGTAGCAAAATCCGGTTTTTAAAGTCAGTTACAACGGCTGGGGGGATAATCATTCCTACTTGCCACACGTTATCGCCTTACTGATTAGATGATCGTTCACCTCTGCTTAGACATGTGGACATGAGGTCAAAAAGTCGACTGGTAGACCTTCGCCCTCCATGAGCTATCTCGTCCAGCATTGTTATTATTATTATTATTATCATTATTATTATTATTATTATTATTATTATTATTATTACTTACTTACTTACAAATGGCTTTTAAAGAACCCGAAGGTTCATTGCCGCCCTCACATAAGCCCGCCATCGGTCCCTATCCTGTGCAAGATTAATCCATTCTCTATCATCATATCCCACCTCCCTCAAATCCATTTTAATATTATCCTCCCATCTACGTCTCCGCCTCCCCAAAGGTCTTTTTCCCTCCGGTCTCCCAACTAACGCTCTCCATTATTATTATTATTATTATTATTATTATTATCATTATTATTATTATTATTATTATTATTATTATTATTATTATTATTTTAGTTGGTTATTTAACGAAGCTGTATCAACTACTAGGTAATTTTTCTAGCGTTGATGGGACTGGTGACAGCGAAATGGTATTTGGCGAGATGAGGCAGAAGATTCGCCATAGATTGCCTGACATTTGCCTTACGCTTGGGGACAACCTCGGAAAAGACCCAACCAGGTAGTCAGCCCAAGCGGGAATCGAACCCGGATAGGAAGGCAAGCGCATTTGCCGACTGAACTACACCGGGGCTATATTATTATTCATTCATTCATAGTGTTCTACTCAAGAGCAGTCTTTCACTGCAAACCCAGCATTCTCCAGTCTTTCCTACTTTCTGCCTTCCTCTTAGTCTCCTCATATGATCCATATATCTTAATGTCGTCTATTATTTGATATCTTCTTCTGCTCCAAACTCTTCTCCCGTTATTATTATTATTATTATTATTATTATTATTATTATTATTATTATTATTATTATGTGGATGAATGCAATTAAAGGAAAGAATTAATTACTTAGAGGAAATCTGTGCTGAAGTTGTTTCTTTTCCTGTTAGAAATTCTCTCACATTTCAGCAATTATTATCTTCCTAGTGAAGTGAGTGCCAATACCTATGAGTCCTACGACTCAAGCAAACATGGCTGCGATGTCGACAAGGCACTGCTATCTACAGGAAAGTACCTGAAGACTATAATGAAAACCTAGTCCAAGAAAATCGCGAATTCTTTCATCAAGATGTTGTTCCAATTAAGTGGCATATACACAGCCGCCTGGAGTATATCCATTAACGTTGTGTTGCCTATAAAGTGACGCTGGCATACTGCGACACACACAAGCTGCACTTTTCGCAAATTGATCTTTGCAATAAAACAAGGTAATAACGGAGGCAGAGTAAACTTTGCTATTCAAATGTTGATGCCACCCAGTACAAAGAAATTCTTTGACTACAGCGCCACGGTACTTGTAGCTGCCTAACGAAGCGAAGACATCAGAGCCATCCTCCGCAATGGCTTTTAAATTGAGTAAATTTAATCGCTCCAAATAAAGCAGTGGGAAGAGGAGATGGTGCAGATATGCAAAAAGGGTGTTTTTCGTCCCTGTATTACTCTTCCAAGACACCAGTTTACCTGGCAGAGAAGGCAACAGCTACAGTGCATTGAAGAAAATGTATGGATTTACTGTTCCTATGGTAACTGTACTGATTAGTGTCGTGCAATGTTCGAACATGAGACGGGATATTAAGATACCACAAAATTCGCCCTACTCCTTAGGAGCTATTCCATCTCAAATCAACCGAAATATAGAGAAAATTGACCTTGCAATTTCTAAATACGATAAAACTTTTTTTGTACGTAGAGAACTGTGATACAATGCTTTGTGCAAAGTTTGAGGCATCAGAACTTCATAGTGTTTAAATTTAAAATATTTAAATTTATCGTATTTTCCTAAAATTTGCAACTTTAAACTGTTGTAGCTCCGAAACCCTTTCACCCAATGATCAAAATCATGGTTTATTTTGTTGCTGAGAAATTAAAGTTTATATTGACATATAAACAGATTTTCTTACTTTTTATGGAAAT
Source organism: Periplaneta americana (assembly GCF_040183065.1). NCBI lineage: Eukaryota > Metazoa > Arthropoda > Insecta > Blattodea > Blattidae > Periplaneta > Periplaneta americana. The sequence goes on along the minus strand of NC_091123.1, from coordinate 25,565,198 downwards.
GGAGAAGTTTAGATTTTTCCTCATTAAGACGCCTTTGCCAAGGAAAAAATATTTAAAAAATATATGGTTAGATTCCGCATTGAAAGTACAAATAAACACATATGTTTTACTGATGGCACGTTGATATGAAAGTACTGAAAATATCAAATAAAGAAAATGAATAGTACGCGCGTGAACTAACCAGCTGACTGTGAGGCGGGAGCTAGCCGAGGTAAGCAAGGCCAGGAGACATAAACACGTGATGTGTCGTCTAGCAGTCATGGCTGTGCTAGCTTTATCACAGGTTTTCATAAACACAGGAGTAAAATGACGCCCAACGCTCGCTTATCTTCAGCTCTCGGCCAGTGACTGCGGTACTGCGCCGTTCAAGTCTAGGAGTGTGAAAATAATCTATTTAATACACTCGAAACTTATTGCCGTACCACTAACCAAACAATGCCGAATCCCTCTTAATAATGCAAGGTTTTTTCTCAATATTTTTTTTATATTTTTACAAATTGGAAAAAAGCCTAAAAGTAAAATCAGATTATCTGTCTCTCTGTATACAATAAAAATAAGGATTACTTCTTAACATAACCTACTAAATGTCAGCTTCAAAATGAGCTCTCGTTCAATGTTCTGCAGTAAATGGTTCCAGAGTTCTGAGCGCTGAAAGAGGCTTGTTTTTATAAAATACATTAAATTTGTCGCTCAATAATACGAAAACGTTTGACTTTCGATAGTATATTTTTGAAAATGCACTCTCCTCAGCACCTTGTATAAATAGGGAAAAAATTAGAGTATAAAAATGCGAGGTTTTTTACTGATAGATTTCATACGGAATAGCCCTTAGGCATCCAGGAGTAAGTGGAAATGAAGCATATAAACTAAAATAACCGAGTCCATTAAAAACCGGTACGAGGCCTTATGTTCGGTTCATGTTTGCCGAATCTTCGTAGAACTGAAGCTCCGTTTGCTTATAAACATTTCATGTTACAAAATGTTCATGCCTATTATTGTACGGAATCATCCAACATTTCATGCGACAACCACTACTCCCGTCGCTTTGTTCAGTACTCTGGAAAATAGCACCTTCACTTTGTTGGTGCTTCTATTCTTCTCGTCGGCATTTTCAAACAGCTCGAAAGGTAGTCAACAAGAAGGCTGCATTGCAAATATTAAGAAACCCTGGTTACAAAATTGGCAGTCTCCTTTAAAAGAGGGGACGGCAAATGGATTTTGGGTGTGCCTCTTACTGGGCTTTAGTCCTGGCCGCACCCGTACATCATTTCTGTCCGCGTAACGGATTTGGATAAAACTTGACATTTGACTGAGGCGCTGTAGTCTAAGCTTTCACCATGACGACACTCTCCTTGGGCTTAAACTGCGTCACACAGCAACAAACATTCACATATGCTTCAATATTCTAATGTACCGTAGTCATGGAAACAATTTTCTACGAAACACTAAATTTGTCGGCCTCAAAGTAATTTATTTATTTATTTATTATTGCTAGTAAGTTTGAAATGAATACAAGTTAATAAATACAATGAAAGATAAACTAGCCCACTCCTGAATGAGTAAGACTCGTGCTCAGGAGGGGATTCCAATACAAACAAATATAAATTTAAAATTGAGAGTGAATACAGATTAAATAGTGTTTAATATGCTTAAACCCAAACTATAAATCCAATATACATTTTTAATTTTTTTTATTAATTTGGAGAGGATTCGTGGTTGAAATATTATCGGAATAAAATTTGTTTAATAATCTGGGACCTTGACTCATGCTATGATAAAAAGCTGCATTCGTTTTACATTTTGGTTCAGACAAATGCAGAGAATTCATATTTTTAGTTCTATACCTTTCAAAGTTATTAAAATTTCTAAGAAAATATTTTAATAAAATAAAATAGGCTAATACATTTGTTTAATGTTGAAAATTTTGAAATGTTTAAACAACAATTCAGTTGGGTAATCTTTCTGCTTTTTTAAACAAATTTTTAACACTTTTTTTCTGTAGTAAAATTAACGGATAAAAGTTGGATTTATAAGTTCCACCCCAACCTATAATACCATACATAAATATAGATTGAAATAATGCTAAATAAATTACACGCAAACAGTTAATTGACAAAATATTTCTTAGAAAAACAAAGTAACATAATGTTTTACGTAATTTATTACAAATATAATGAATATGATTATTCCATTCCATTTTAAATTATTAAAATGGAATAATCATATTCATTATATTTGTAATAAATTACGTAAAACATTATGTTATTATATTGGTTTCGTGCTTCAGTTTTCACAATTATTATCTATTATTGAAATACTTTTTATGGTTTATCGCTGCCTTCAGAAAATAATCTCTTCAGAAAAAAATTCCTAATTCCTCATCAACACTAACTCCGGCAAAATGATCATATTTGTTTATTAATGGAGAAAAATTAGCTCCGACGCGACGCCGGGATCGAACCCGGAACCTCCACTGGGCGCTCTAATCACTGAGGTATGCCGAGCATCAATCCACAGCACTGGATCGAATCTTTCTCCTTTGGTATTTTCCGTTAGTGGCCTTACTCCATGTTCGACATATATATTGACATTTATATTGACACCTATATTACATTAAGTCAACTGTCATCACACAAGGAGCGCGCCCATTATTTTGATTCCACAGTATATATGTACAGTTGGGCGAATGATCTACGTAAAGATTAATTTGTTGGTCCTACAGAATCATCTGTTATTGTTACATTATGGAATCCCGGCCACCAAGTCACTGAAATGTGTGCGCTCCTTGTGTCATGACAGTTGACTTAATACAATGGGATTATGTGTCAATATACGAGTTATGTCGAACATGGAATAAGGCTACTAAGGAAAAATACCAAAGAAGAAAGATTCGATCTGGTGCTGTGGATTGAGCCTCGGCGTAGCTCAGTGGTTATAGCGCCCAGTACGTAGAAGTGGGAGTTCCGAGTTTGATACCCGGCGTCGGAGCGAATTTTTCTCCATTAACAGCCAATGGTAACCATAACAGATAATTCTGTAAGACCAAAAAATTAATATTTACGAAGAAAATTATTATCACTAAAGCAAGGATTTAATTTGCAATTATTACTCTTTTTCGTCCACACATAGAGAATGTACAAATATTTTCGAAGTAGGGTATTTATATTATATTAAAATTTATCGTCACATAGTTTTGGATAATTACATAAATTATATATTCACTCGTTATTTTACGTAAAACCAAATACCTTACTATAATAATACCGGACAGCTGTATACTAGTAGCATTGGCGTGAGTGCGAAAAATCGCGGATCTGACATCTAGCTCAGAGGGATGGAATTACGTCCACATATACAAATATTAACATAGCGAGATTCGGACTATTGTTTAAAACGTGAGTTACTAATGTGGAATTATATATGAAACACATAAGAAATGTTGAATAATATTTAAAGTAAAATTATTATCTTATATCAAAGCTGCATATTATGAGAAATATTGCATACTTCATATTACTTTCCGTAATTAATTGTTACATATTTTTTCTTTGGTTTACCGAGACAAAATCAATCTGATATTAGGAATGAATTTACAGTAATATTTTATATACGCATTGCTGACAACTGCAAAGATCAAATTGATAGTAAACTGATGCTTGTAATAATTAGTAAAGGCATGTGGACAACAATAAAACTTAATTTGATAAAACCTTAAAATCCAATACATTTTAATTTCTATTTATTTATTAGGTCTAAAAAAAAAAAACTAATTTGTATTTTTCCATCAACACAAAGACGAAGGAATTAGGCCTACTAAAGAATGTTGTTGACTTACGTTTTATGAACTGTCGGAAATCGAAAGTACGATTTGGAGCAATTTGTAATGCTGCAATTTTCACAATTATAAACAGCACATATACACCCTGACATTTTAACACTAGTACAAATTCATAAAATTATTAACAAATTAACTAGCCCAGCAACAATATACATTGCAGTTGATTACAGCTTGTTTCGCGAGTATTTCCATCCCGGCAGGTAGGTAGCAGCACCATCGTCGTTCGCACGTAAAACTGCTAGCTGTCCGGTATTATTATAGTAAGGTATTTGGTAAAACTACAGACTCTGTGGGGCTCATGGGATGATGATGAGCAAGTTAGAGCTCTATTACTTCTACAAGCATTTTGAAGTCGTTGAATGCATTCTTTTGGCGTCAATGATGATATAAAATAATTTACAAAAATCACAGTCCGAATGTCTTGTCGGCTTAAATCCATTAATTAGATAGACTGTTAACTTAAAAAAAATATCTAGCAGCTAAACTAGGAGAACACGTTTCGGATTTGTAAACAGCAGTTGTCTTGGAAACTGCATTGCATTTATTATCGAACAAAAGACAGTCTAGTTTATTGCTATTCATATAAGCTCACACACACTTTTTAAGTGAGTAATTCATAGAATTCGAGAAGCGTTATATTATTTCGTTTGTGTTTTAATAGTACATTATGCAACGAGCCTATAATGATTAGTAATTAAGACGCGAGTATCTTTGTTTATGAAACGAGCGCAAGCGAGTTTCATAATTTTCATACGAGCGTCTTAATTACCATTATACGCAAGTTTCATACGACTTTTAATGCTCGACCATATTTCTAACTGAAATTATTCAGAAGTATTCATTTTATTCGCATCTCACTGAAGAGCAGAAGTGGCCTTGTGCAAGCTCGTAAATTGTGAGATGTGCGCAGACGCGAAAGTATTGATTTTTTTCCGAGGAACAATAATGTCATTGACCTTGATATAATTTAGAGAATAACATGAACTAATTTTGATATAACGTTGAAATTGATTTAAAATTGAAAAACGAGATGACAAATTGAATTTATTTGAATATTATTTACAATTAACGCTAATTATTATAGTAACAGAACATAACCTTCTGCGACAGTATTGGATTTCCAGCCTCCGTGACGTTTCCCTCGTTGTCTTTCGATTGCATATCCGAGAATAATCGAAAACCTGAACTTTAATGAATAGGTGTACTTTAATGACATGCATTAAAGGACTGCTACCAGGTGTATAATTACTACATTTCGGCATGGTCGAGCATAAAGATTTTTATCTGACTTCCGTCGGCTGTGAAATAAGAAGGTGATAAAAAATGTGAGGTGTGCTGTGGGTTGCGTGATCAGATCTCATTGCAGTCATTGATGGATGTTGATGCCCTCCTAAGCAAATAATCTGCGAGTCCAGTTCACGCTCTCATCACGCGAGGGCTTCTGACTAGCAACACGAATGTCTCACACTTGTGAAGATTCTCAAAGTCGTTTTATTACAAAATTAAATGTGACGCGTAGCAATACGTGGGAAAGGCACGCCACGTAGGAACACGCACAGGACGACGCGGGGGCAAGGACTTCGAAAACACACGCTGGCACTTCTTTATTTAATTGCTAGGGATCCTATTTTACAGTGAATAAAATCATAAATTTCGATATACAAATTTGGTTAATTTCGGTGTTATTTCGCACAAAAAAACATACATTCGGTGTTAGTCCAGATTAAAAAAAAAAAACTTTTTTGCGAGATCGTGCGTATTGGCTTGGTTTCCGCACAAAACCAATCCGCGGAAAGTTTAAAATTCCACATTCAGTATTCCCAACCTAACACACATAACAATTTCCATCTTCTTACCGCTTAAGTGACATATTGATTTTACTGCTTTAGGCTTTTAACATATTATTTTTAGAGACGTTCAATATAGTAATAATTATAAATTGGAAACTTACCACTGCAATTTCACCTAAATTGCACTGTTAATTATTGTTTTTAAATATTTGCAAAAATTAAGTAAACTCTACAACTCCACTAAAGTTACTGCATTCGTGATGCAAGTAACATTAAGGAAGCCGTGAAAAACTCAACAAGAGTCCAGACTCATCATAGACGGGGGGGGGGAAACAGACGTATATCACGGCCTGCTGGAGTACAGTAAACACAGAAAACATTTTAAAGCAACAATGTTGAAGATAGATATTTTTGTTTTGCAAATTTGCCGTCATTGAACAGAAACCAAGATGGAGATTTCATTGCAACTAATTAGAAATTCCTCTTTCAGGTATGTAATAAACGATCTTCGCACAAATTAATGTACGATACACGAGCGGTATGTTTTCCTTCAATTCTCGGAAATTAAAAAAGCTCAACTACGTTTCGCTTTTTCAAACTTTTCCTCGAACATGAAAACTTCAACATACCGCTCTTGTAACGCATATTACTATTTAACTAACATCGTGGAAAATAGACCTACGTTACTGAATATTCCTGCAAAGCCTAGAGTCTGTGTCATGAAGGGATTCTTAGGGATCTTTGTACATTTTAACAATACTTGCAGTTTTCTACAGGAATTTACCTGTTGGTGTAGAGAAATCTGTGTAACAGTCTCCCATGCTATGTGTGAATAATGTAAACTAATAGCCATCACCAGACATTCAGCCTTTTTCTACTTTATACAGAATTTGAAAATAAGTCACTCGAAATACGACTTGAATGTTGGATTCAAAATTCTATATTCAAATAGGATTTGAATTTTACATTCCAATTTTTGTAGGCTTACATAAATATCAATGCAGAGCAAATTACATTTTAATCACAATTTTAACAAAATTCCACTACCTAATTAAAACAAGATCGTAACTACACAAAATTCTAGTCACTGCCATGCCTGCCAACAGTACAACGCGCAGCGAACTTAGCTTCACTACATCTTATCCTAATAATTCACGCACATATTTGTATAGCTTCTAATAAACGTATCTTTTGGGAACTTTAAATTAAAATTTCGTACAAAAAATCAAAACTTATCTTCAAAAACACTACTGTCCAATAAATTCGTAGGAGAGAGAAAAATTTCGCGTATATACAAAATTTCGCGTTATTTCTTATTTCACATCCGATGGAAGTCAGATAAGAATCCCTCTCAACTGTGTTATTAATGCGTGTGTATTCTTTCGTTCTGATTCTTACTTAACTGATATCCTTAACCCTTAAATTGGCAAAACTTCATTTCTCACACTAGTTTATTAAACCTTATCGGACCGTAAAGAAAACAACTATCGCAATGTCCATAGAGAAAGACAGTTTGTCAGCTTTCCCAATAACGGGACTGCAGCGAATAGGGATTATAAAGAATGGACACTTCGCGTCGGTACCTTTGATGTAGCCGGACTGATTTCAATTACCTTCAAGCCAGCTAGAGCGTCAGATTCTGCCTTCTCCCTAGAGTTGGCGCTGACATCACACCAGCTAGCAGTCGACACAGCGGAAATATAACACATACAATTAATACATCTAGGTACATTATATACTCAAATAAAATAAATTGGATCCATAAAATAATAAATCCTTCATTAACTGTAATGTCTAGACTCTAGAGTTCCTTTATAATGAGAGTTGAGACGTTGACCCCAACAACAATTAAAATATGTAATGATTTGATAGCGCTGAAAATGGAAAAACAAAACTCTTACGAGAAGTAAAACCATATACCTATATTATATTATATACAAATATTAAACGAATTCGATCTTAATTTTATAATGTATTATATTATTTTATAATATAATTTATGATATCTGAAATATAAAATTTATTATTATAACTAGTTTGTCACTGAGAAATAAGGAAAAGCTGTTAACTTGAATTTATTTGAAGCAAAGCGTTACTGGATTATGCAACAAGGTAGGCGATGTTTGGATCCTGTGCCTTAATTCTATTCTCAATTATTATCTTAGCGTATGCTCGATTACACTACCTCTAGCGCTTGAAAGTGGAACTAGCCGCTGGCGCACAGAGAAACAAAACACAGGCAAATTAGCTCAGTGTCCATTCTTTATAAGCCCTATTCGCTGGGGACTGCCTCATTGGACAAAGCATAACAAACACACAGAGTGAAAACAAAAACAGGCCACAATGTTGTACAATATTATAGTATTGTGAAATTTTAATTTTCCTACCAATTTTTTTCTATTGTTCTATTAAAATTATAGCATATAGCCTACTAACCTGTTGTATCCTATAGGATAATTTGTCAATTTAAGGGTTTAGAGATAGGCTAATACCGGTGTTAAATTAAAAAAAAAATAAATTATGGTTTATTTAACGACGCTCGCAACTGCCGAGACTATATCAGCGTCGCCGGTGTGCCGGAATTTTGTCCCGCAGGAGTTCTTTTACATGTCAGTAAATCTATGGCATGAGCCTGTCGTATTTAAGCATACTTAAATGTCATCGACCTGGGTCGGGATCAAACCAGCAACTTCGAGCAAAGAAGGCCAGCGCTATACCGACTATGCTACCCAGGCCCCTATTCTTTCTTAATTTTTTTTATAATATCTGATAATTTCGCACTCCCAGTAAAATAGTATAGTAACTAAAAAATTGTGACTTGTAAAGATATGCTATTTCCTAGTAAAATACTGTTGTAAACATACAACATGTATTTTAATAAATAGGTATCAAAATCTTTGAAAATGTGCTATTTTATTCAACTAGTAAAACAGCTTTGGAAACAATTTACGAAAGTAATATCTTGTGGTCAATACATCATCATCATCATCATCATCATCATCTTCTTCTTCTTCTTCTTCTTCTCTTTCGGTCGCCCTCAGTGGTGCAGTTGGTATAGCGCTGGCCTTCTGTGCCCAAGTTCCGGGTTCGATCCCGGCCCAGGTCGATGGCAGTTAAGTGTGTTTAAATGCGACAGGCTCATGTCACTAGATTTAATGGCATGTAAAAGAACTCCTGCGGGACAAAATTCCGGCACACCGGCGACGCTGATATAACCTCTGAAGTTGCGAGCGTCGTTAAATAAACCATAATTTAAATTTTTTCTCTTTCATCATCATCATCTACTTTACAACACTGTCCTAACTTTTAAAACTCGGAACATTCAAAAGCAAGTAAACTTCTAAGTCACTGGAATCGCCTGGAATCAAACTGCACTTTTTCCAAACTAAGAAATATGGGATTAGGATCTGTATCAGTGCAGAATTTTGTAGGGAATGTGATAAACTGCTCGTTTGGAATCAGACTGGAATTTATCTGACTTAAGGGGAGTCTGTACACCGATTTTTGACAAAAGATAAAATTTTGGTTTTTAACGTTTTTCGGTAGTTTAATACTTGTAAAATGGTCATATTATGATTTCATTTCTTCTAATTGTCAGCTTTTAGCCCTATTTTCAACAAAAATATTGTAATTAGTAGGCTAATTCTTAATGCAAAAAATGTTATCAATGATTTTTTTTGCCAATCGCTCAATGGAATTTAAAAATTATTTAGCCGATTCTGTACATAAAAGTATGTCACATATGCCCTATTTTTCTACATTTTTAATTTTTATCGCTTGTGAGAAAAATGCTCCCAAAATTGAGGAATTTAACTTTGCAAGATATGGATACTTTGACACCTTTTTGCTGCACTTTCTTATTTTTGTGACATTGGTACACTTTTCTCAGAAAGTATTGCACCCAAAAGGCTGAAATTAATATATAATATCAATGTGATGGCATTTTACACAGTAGGTTAAAAGAATTGAGATTATTTCTATCTTCAGCAAAAATAAAAAATGATTTGTAGTAATTCTTAATGCAAGAAATGTTATCAATGAATTTTTTTTTTGCTAACCGCTCAATGGAATTTTAAATTATTTAACCGGTTGTACATATAAAGGTATGTTACATATGCCCTATTTTTTTCTACATTTGCATCTTTTATAACTTCTGAGAAAAGTGTACCCAAAATTGAGGAATTTAACATTGTAATATATGGAAGTATATTCTCCCCTTAACTTTAGTAGTAAAATCACAGTTTGGAATCTAACTGCATTAGTTTTTCGTCTTTCGACTCGTTTGTTCAGTATGGCACATGTAACAATTTAAGATAAGAGAACAAACACAAGGCAAGGCATACAATGAATTGCAGTGGGAGACAGATAAATCTGCATTTCCCTATCATGAATCGAAGGTGGACGCACTGGTTTTTTTTTAACTTAGCGATATAATAATTATTCTCACTTAATCTTTCTCTCCATCATAATTATATTCGTGACCTCCGTTTGCATATGATTGTGTGACCTAACCGTTCGTTATAGCTGTACTGTCTTTAATACGTGGTGTGGCTTCCCAGAATGTAGGTACAATGAACTGGTCTAGCTAGATGAACAATAATTTATCTGATCTTAACAGAATACCGGTATATATTTTTATTATAGAATGCTATAATAAAACTTAACAGTAAAAATGATACTGAAAATAAATCCATACTGGATGATATCATCTTAGAATTAAACTCACTTTAATTACTAGAATTAAATTCATTAATTCAAAATGTATCTCCCAATCAGTGAATTGTCTAAGAGTAGCAGAGAGTAGACTGTCCTATTTTAACAAAGTTCTAGAAGTGTTTTTGCACAATGACATGCGCTTAACTTTTTTTTTTTTTTTTTTAGTTTTAAGATGTTTTTATTAAAAGTACCAGGGCTCTTGGACCCTTGCCTTTTACAAAAATATGATTTTATAAATTGAAATGTAAATAGATTTTGTTAAAGAAAATTGATTACTAAGACCGTCAAAGACGGAAGTATTTGTTTGAATTTATGTTATGTCTCTTAGTAAAGGGTTGGCATGATTGGAGCACAATACCACATCACACATTGGACAGTGTTTGGGCTCATGTTCGGTGCCCGTGGCACGATCCCACGAGAAACTTTAAATCAACTTAAACAATATAAAATTTCTGATGCAACGATTGATGCCATAGGATCTCACGTGTTAAAATCATCCTTAGCTATAATTAGTAATCATTTGTACCCAACAAAATTTTTATTGTAAATGATTTCCTACGTTTTCTTATCTTAATATTTTTTTTTTCTTTCCAAGTGTCACAAAATTGTTTTGTTTACTTATTATTCTTTATGAATTGATTAGTAGGCCGATCTATCGAACCCTTATTTAGGGCGGCTTTTGTTTATACAAATTATCTCTATCTATTCCTGTATATAGCCAATTGGCTTGTCGTCAGCACGACATCTCATCCTGCTCTAGGTTTTTCCGTGGTTTCCCTTGAGCAATAAGACAAATGTCCCCCCGCTCTTTCTCTTCTACTATCACAAAGAACTTGCTAATTTCTTAGATACAAACCCTGAATTATGATAATAGGGGAATATAAATATATTGTAAGTTCACAGGGCTAACGGCTTCGAAGCTGGGTACCTGGTTCTAATGAAGTGCACTGGTAGCAAACTAAAACATGGAGGCATGAGATAGTTACTCTGCCTGCCTGTATGTAGTCTGTAGATCTTGAATATGAGCAACCAGGAAGGGTATATGAAGTTCATTGTAGAGTTTGGCATTGTTCGTGAGGTAGTGTGCACCAGTGATTGTTCTGCAGACAGCTCTTTGAATTCCTTCCAGACTCTTCAGGTGGCGAGGATGAGCTTGGCCCCATATCTCACAGCAGTAGTGGATGTATGATCTGAATGACTGATGTATACAGCAGGACTTTTGCTTTCCTTGAAGTCAGACTTTTGAAAAGTGGATAGAGTGCCATGTCTCTTTGAAATGCTTTGTCTCTTATGTTTTGAATGTGATGCCTGTAAGATAAACGTTTGTCTAGAAGTATTCCAAGATATTTAACTGATGTGGTAAAAGGTAAGGCTCTTAACTTGCTGTTATTCGCCCTAACTCTATGAGCGTGCTGATAGATGTCACTAGTGTCGAGAAGCGTAGACCACTTAGTTCATCAGAGACTATCCAGAGTGCACCACAGGCCATGAATCATTACACTTATGAGTGATGAATGATGATGATGAGGAAGAAGAAGAATAAATGTTTAGATGTCACAGGAGACCAGGATACACGGAGAAACCTCCTGTGTTATCTGGACCATGAGCTTGTCCAAAGTCCACACCTGTGGAATAACGGCTAGCGCGTCTGGCCGCAAAACCAGGTGGCCCGGATTCGATTCCCGGTCGGGGTAAGTTACCTGGTTGAGGTTTTATCCGGGGTTTTCCCTCAACCCAATATGAGCAAATGCTGGGTAACTTTCGGTGCTGGACCCCGGACTCATTTCACCGGCATTATCACCTTCATCTCAATTCAGACGCTAAATAACCTAAGATGTTGATATAAAGCGTCGTAAAATAAACTACTAAAATAAAAATAAAAATCGAATAGACGTCAAAAACGACATATCTCTCATAGCACAGTTGAGGGACGATAAACGGAGGAAACATTGTGTTGCCAATGCATTGTTATTTAGTCATCATGGAAGGGTGAAATGGTACACAACGTACTTTTGCAATTAAAAGCTTTTACAACAACGACAGTTTAGAGGCTAGTAGGCGTGAATTTCGTCATTTTAATTAATGATCCCTTCCCATCTACTCATGCGATTCTCATTTTCATTCGTACAAAATTCATGTGATATTTCAATTAAAACATCGCGATATTTTCAACCGAAGGGCGTTTTGTGAGTAGATTTTAAATCGCACGAATGAAGATGAAAACTTTACTGACACTATGTGGATGTCTGACGAAGCGGATTTCCATCTCACTGGCAGTCACTTAAAGGACATCTTTTTCAAGAAACAAATGGCAGACTATTGGGTACTTTATGATCTCATGTACCGGTATGTCAGTTTGAAAAAATAAATTCTTGAGTCAATAACCAACTATTAAATAGTCGCACTTTCCTCTGCCGTGCCCTATAGTTCATATAATAAGTCAAAATGCTAGGGGATAATGAAGTGTATTACGTACAAACTTCCCACCTCCTTAAGGCTCATTCACAATGAAAATTAAACATAACGTAAGCGTTAACTTAAGAATGTAAACGTTACAGTAAAATCAAGAAATCATACCATCATTCACGATGGGAACATAAACATAACCGCAAACATACTTGGTAACCATGGAAACATAACAACGACGCCATTTCCTCATATTCTGTCGTATATTCAGTGTTCCACGATTGTGTTCTGTTTGCAAATCACGTAAACATAAGCATGAAAGTTTGGAGTTTGCAGACTTTCATGTTAACGTCTTACGGTAATGTTTATGTCAATGCTTATGTGAATCATTGTGAATGATCTATTTGGTAGCCTGGGCGCAAACTTCTGTGTTTATGTTACGGTTATGTTTAATTTTCATTGTGACTGGGCCTTTAGTGTGGACGTGATCTTTTACGTAGTTCCCGTCTTATAGCAGAACTGTCTTCAGGATTTCCAATATAAAATGTCAGAACTTTCAACATAATCTGGATTTGAATCTCTAATTTTTTCGAGGGTATCATTCATTTCACGTGCCGTGAAGACGTCAAACATTTGCAACAATTTAACAGCAAATGCAAGGACATATTATCTTCTGTAGTTCTGTTCGTGGGAATAGACAAACCAATAAAACTACGTGGCAAAGAGCGCAACCTTCAAGGGGACAGTAGACCTACTTAAGATAGTTAAATGTCATACTCTCTTACTACTAATCCACAAAAAATAATAAATATACTCGATGAAGCTCATAAATATTCGAGATGAAAATCCGGCAGATGCGTCAGTGGTTATGTACAAACTACTGACGGTTGGACTTTCTCGCTGCGGAGACAGCTCGTCACAAATCATCCACGCTCCAAGTGCTGCGATGGGGCTGTCGATAACGCGCGGGGATCGAATTAAACCGCAATGCTCCTTGCATCTTAACGAAGCAATAAATCCTCGTGACGTGGCCTTTTAATCCGCGTTAATCCTAATTAGAGGCAGGGCAGTAACAGAAACGTCAACCATAACCTATACGCCGGAAAATTAATATTCAAGGGCTGTCCATTCATGACATTTAAATATTTTAAACTCTGTTAAGTTTTCTGTGTCTGATCTCATTCATACGTTCGTCAAATCGTCTGTCTACCTATAAGCCCATTCACCACTTATCTAATTATTTAAGGACTTAATCATCCACAAGGATCCTTTCACGTAGTCACACATTCACTCACGTACTCATCAACAATGATCTATTCACCATCAACACTCAAAATATTCCTTGAATCATATACTCAGCCATAACACAGTTTTGTAATTATACAACATTTCCACCCAAAAATACATCTATCCACACAGTTATTCATCACATCATCCAACCATCTGCCCACTCACCATCCATCCACTCATTAAGGGGGTAGGTACAGCTTACAGCAATAAAACATTTGGAAATATTCAACATTTTTTTCCTCCATTACTCTATCTTGTAAAATAATCAAAATTGCTATGTGTAAAACATTGTCCTTCTGCTATGTAAAAATAATATTTTTACGATTAAAAAAATTATATATATATATATATAAATATATATATATATATTTTTTTTTCAAAATTCAAACTGGTGGCAGTTCACTGTGCAGTGATGAAGCTTTTCCCTCATAACTCATAAACTTGTTAACTTTTTATGTTCTCTTTCTTTTATTTTATTGCTGAAACTGATGTTTACAATACATTCCTCAATAAATAATATACTTTTTTATTTCGTGTTAGAAGAGAATACTGATATTTGACCATTTCTCTAAATGAATTTATTTTTTATCAGACAATCTATCAAAAGTAAAGAAGTTATTTTACATCATATTGTAGATATGACATGCATAAATACACACAAAATATTCATCACAAAATGTTGGACAATTTTTGAGATATGAGGGACACGCTTCATCACTGCACAGTGAACTGCCATCATTTTGAATTAAAAAAAATATATAAATAATTTTGTTAAATTATAAAAGTATCTTTTTCACATAGCAGAAGGACAGTGTTTTACACATACAAGATACAATAATGGAGGGAAAATGTTGTATATTTCCAAAATTTTACTGCTGTAAGCTGTACCTAACTCTTTAAATCACACACTTAGCTGTATCACATCCATGTAATGAATCATACACCATCTCCACCCAACAATTATTCAATGGTGTTTGGGTAAGGGGAGATAAGTCATAAAAATGAGTTTTGAGATAAGTGAAAATTAAACTTCGGATCTTTATTGCAAATAAATTTCTACACAAATAAAACACATGAAATGCCAATATTATTGTGCTTATTACACACCCATATGTGGAAGAGAACTTGTGTATTCACCTGGAGAACAAAACTCCAGTTGCACAAAAATGATTTAAACGCCTTTACCCGAACGCCATCGAATTCATAAAGCCATAACACAATTATGCAATCATATACCATCCTTCCCATAAGAATCCATCTATGCACTCATATATTCATTCACTATCCAACCACATATCAGCTCACCACTCACACATTCGCTCAATCACACATTTAACCGTAGCACACTTATGTAATTCTACACTATCTTCATCCAATAATCTATCCACCCATACATTCATCCACCATACAACCAACAGCTCACTCACAACTCACACACCCATTCAGTCACACACTTAGCCATGTAATCATACACCATCTCCATTCAACAATTATTATCTATGTACCCACACATTTATTCACCATCCAACCATCTACTCACTCATCACCCACATACTAATTTAATCACTCATCATGTGCACTCGTTCAATCACACACTTAACCATAGCACAACCATGGAATCATGCACTATCTCCACTCACTAATCTATCTATTCATCCACACATTCATCTACCGTCCAACCAACAGCTCACTTACCATTCACACGCCCATTCAGTCACACACTTAACCATAACATACCAATGTATAAAACACCATCTCACCCAATAATCCATCTATTCATCCACATTCATCCATCACCAAATAGGCCATAGCTACTCAACCACACACTCCTTCATAACCCACCCATATACTTACCCACATACTCATGTACTCACCACTCATTTACCAAAATCCACCTCCACCAATTTACCCGCACACTTCTACGTAATCCACTTATGCACTTATCCAAAAATGTATTCAGAACTCATCCTTGTACTCATCTACACATTCATGCACCAATTATACATTTAATCATAAAGCATGTAGTATTCACACTCATCCATCATCTACCCAACAATGTACTGTTCGCGCAACTTATCTGGGCAGCTAAAAGAGCGGGGAAGCGGGGTGTAGCGAGGTTGCTTGTAGCGGTAGCGTGGCAGGAGAGGGAAGGAGAGGGGCAGCGAGAGAGCACTAGGGAACCCAAGTGCCTAGATAAGTTGCGCGGACAATAGCCTCCTTATAAATTGACACTCAACACCATCAACCAATTTAATTACCATATTACTCATTTACCATCACCCATACACTTACCCACAATTAGTCCAATAATCGACTTATCCACTCACAAACTCAACCACCATACACCCATCCAGATACTCATTCACCAACCAACTTAACCACATAATCATTTATAAACCACCCATATACTCATAACTAATCCCTTCACTCAATACGCACAACCTAGTACCTATCAAAAAGTTCAGCGCAATCTTTCTAACTACATCTCAGTCATCGTGACATCTATTTACACGTACTTAAGAACTTATTCACCATTCATCCAGAATTTCATACATTATTCCACCCGACCTTCCTAGAAACACACTGAATCTAAGTCTTAATGTCTACCCACATATCCAGCGCAACAACCCACCTGTTCGTCATCCACCCATGAATTCATTCATCCATTCATCTACCAGTACACCCAGTCATAGTTCAGCAATCGAAATGCTGATTCATTACCTACAAATTTATCTACCCTGCAACTCACCTAATCACCCTGTCTTCACTAACTTAGCAATGTATTCACCCACTCATCCACATAACCAATCACAAAATAAAGTGTAATAGATTCCACCAATTCAATTAGAGTAGCAGAATTCAAGTGGGAAGAGAAGAGTTCTGTGAGCATCTCGAAAGCCAAAAAGTTTGGGAACATTGCAATAGAAGGATGTCTTGCAATTAGCGCAAAATTATTAATGCTTTATTCTTATCTAAGTAATTAGTAACGTCTTAGATACGGTGGTACGTGAAATGGTACACGTGCAAAAACTAATTGCATTAAAGGTTTTAGATACCAAACACAGATACCGGAGAACAACACGCGCGATTCCCATAAAGCATCATCAAGGTTCCGTTTCAAACCTGTTTGAAGCCTTCGCGCGCAACCCATGGGGATCTTCGCTTCCTCCTAGAAACTGCCGATTATTTTCCTGCACTGAATGATGAGAATATGCTAATTAAGCGAACCGATGTTCGAATCTTGGCACGGAATTTGAGTTTTTTATCTCTGAAATCTGATATTTCTGTGGTGTCTCAAACACCGGTTTTCCTCTATAATAACCATGCAGATATTAAGATCTGCTTGAGAATATCGAAGGTTCGAATGTAATTAATTCTAAGTCTTTTCGATCTTTTGACATATTTATTTATTTATTTACAAAATTCTTATGTGGCACAAACCTCTCACGTCACATTCGTTACAATTGTCATTTGCTGTCTGTATTGTCTCGTCACCAATTTCATAAAGAAATGTGTTATATTTCTTTGTCTTATTTTACCTCTTTCTTATGTGCCGACTTAAAAATCAATGCGATTTAGGAAAGGGTATAAGTACGTCTTTGGACCAATACACTTTCCCACATTGCACGCCTCACTGACATTGTGGTCAGTATGATGCGATGGTATTGACCAATTGAAGGGTTCAGAGCCATAGCGGGCCAAGCGCCATTTATTAAAAACGGAGAAAGCAAGGATTAAAGTTAAGTAAATACCTTAATTTAATGAAGATTGACATATCATTTAGTTTTAATGTGCATACTTTATCTTACTTGCTATATGCTTCGTTAAATTATGGTAATCACACAATTTTAACTCTTGTTTTCTCTGTTTTTAATAAATGGTGTTTGGCCCACTATGGCTCTGATCTCTTCAATTAACTTAAATGCAGTTTAATGAGAGCTTAAAGCCCAATTTGTGTTGGTGAAATGCATTGTCCCTCTAAGTGTCAATTAAAATTACTTTAAGTGACAATTAAAATTAAATACGTTTGGTGAAATCGGCACTAAATGTAAGTAATAAGCGTAAAGAAATGTAAGTAATAATTTTAAATAATGTAAATAATAAATGTAGACTGTATGGAAAACAGTAGACGATAGCAATGACATGTTTAAACTCATACCATTTTAATATAACATCGCAGGTCCAAAGTTTCCTATCTCGGTTCTGCAGTGCATCCCCTACTTATTGTTTAATTTTTGTACGCTTTTACTGAATCACTCTGTATTACTAGGCCCTACTACTACTACTACTACTACTGCTACCACTACTACTACTACTATTAATCACGAAATAGGTCTCGTTTGATCTTATTCAGTAGCTTATTTTTTTCCGAAGGCTTTCATCTCTGTCTGTAATCTTTGTAATGGAGAAAAATTGATTACACGATTTGTTCCAAATCTCAGTTAAACTTAAGAGTTTTTCTACCCATTTTCGCAGTATTCTTTTACTATGATACTAACACAGTAGGTTCTGCTACTATGCGAATGACCAAAACAGCTCACGCAGTCGCTGTCTGCGTTTATTACGTCATGCATCGGAATTAATCGTGCAATTATTTGGTGCGCGCGCCGCAAGGAGCGAGACGACACCGACCGCCATATTTGGAGCGAGAATAATCAGACCGAGTTAATGACGCGAATGCTTACCGCGATAAAACACAATTTGTCGTCGATTAATTTAGACCTGAAACATGGGAGAACGTCATAATTACGTCATACGCGGGTACGTAACACGAGATAAGCATTCTTAGGCGACCTAGGAGTGTATTTAAATACCTAGGAGTGTATTTAAATACCTAGGAGTGTATTTAAACTCCAAACTTTCTTGGGGAGAGCATGTTGATAATGTTACGGGTAAAGCATAGAGGGCATTTCACTTTATTATGAGAATCTTGAGAAAGGCTAGCCCCAAATCGAGGGAAATAGCATATCTAACATTAGTGCGACCATTAATGGAATACGGAACTACATGTTGGGATCCCTATAGAATATATCAGATAAATTCCTTAGAAACAATCCAGTATAGGGCAGCGAAATTTGTTAAAGGTAAAAGAGAAGATGGAAACGATACGATAAAAGAACTTAAATGGGAAACTTTGGAAAACAGACGTAGGAAAACTAGAATAACATCATTGTATAGAGCACATCTAGGTCAGAAAGCATGGGTGGACTTAACGGCTCGGTTAGAAAAGCCAACGTACTATGGTAGGAACGATCATCATTTTAAAATCAAATGTAGGAAACAGAAAACGGATGTAGGTAAATTCTCATTTTTAAATAGAACTATAAATGATTGGAATGACCTACCTGCAGCGGTCTTTGAGGGCTGTCCTTCCTTAAGGAGATTCAAGAATAATTTAAAAAGTTGTGTATAAAGTGCAAATTAAAATTAAGGTGACATTCAACATTTAATTTTTTAAGGTGACATGTATTTATCTAGCCTGACGAGTTTACTTCCTTGGTTTGAATTGTAAATTATTTAAAAATAGCGTGTAAGAGGGCCTTAGACTAGAAATGGTTAGTATAAATGTAGTTCTGTTTATAAGTATGCATACGGATGTAATTATTTGGCTTATTTGAACTGTTGTATCAGTGAAGCGAGGTGAGTCAGTGAAGTTATGGTTTTACAGTGCAGTGAACAGTTCCGATCAGTGATAATTTATAGCGTCAATGAAATGTGTTCTATAGTGTCAGTGAAATGTGTTACAGAGTGTCAGTGAAATGTGTGCTAAAGTGTCAGTGAAATGCGTCATAGTGCCACTACAGGGAATGAGATGAGAGTAAAGTGAAAGACTATTGAAACTTATGTAGGACCTATACATTAATCATGTAGGTTGTATTGTAAAATTAGGTATTTTATTTATGTTTTATTATTATTGTGTTAAATTGTATTGTGTATTCTTATTGTATTGTGTATAAACTTGTATATGTGTTGTAAAATTGTATTGTGTATTGTAAATTTTATTGTGTATTGTAAATTTTATTGTGTATTGCTTATCATTTTATTGTGTATTGTTAATATTGTATATACCACTGCCACCGGGTGCTTGCCCACTTGCAGTGTAAATAAATACATACATACAAATGCAGAAAAATTCATTATTTTGTTATCATTAGACAGTGAATGCTTACTGCAGAAGTGTAGACACTGAAAGCAACAGTTCAAGCTCCTAATACACACTTAAAACTTGAGAAATTTAAAGCTTATTTACTGTATACACTAACATTGCTAGAAACTATTAGAAAACATGAAAACTCGTTACTCCAGGCTCATCCGGACGAATGAATTCGGATTAGTCTGGAGTAACGAGCCCTACCGAGTAGGCAACCCGTCTGGTCTTATCAACGTGCCCTGATGATGGAACCTGTAAGTAATTCCGAAACATGGGAAATGTCAAGTTCCACAACACGGCGAAATACCCAAAAGCAGAATTCTGATCACAGTCACCGTGAAAGCATAAAAACTCATACACTTTATTATCAGTTTCATAATGTGAATTGTAATATACAATTAAAAAATTAAATATTCTTCATTCTCAAATTTGTAAAAAGGTACACAATCGTGCAAACTTTCAAGGAAATCAAATCAGAAAGATAGAAAATAATTAATTTAGAATTTATTCAGCACGTTTAATGTTCAATCCTTAATGATTCACGTATTGGTCTACTTTCCTTTCAGATTCTCTAGATTCCAATTCATATAAAATACAGAGTGGTTCACGAGAAATTGCCGTCTCTTACGGAGCTTATTACCGAAGATATTCTGAGCAAAAAATGTCATATAAACATTCGTCTTTATCTCAATATTTTCAGAGTTACATTAATTTGACATAAATTATTGATAAATTGGCAACTTACTAGTGTTAGTTATATAAGCAACGTGTGGCTTACAGCTGATTCGGTGTATACTGTACACCATCATCAGACTCTACTAGATCATAGCGTCATCTTGATATCCCTGCCTGTTGTAAGGGTGTGTTTGTGTGTTGAAATGTGGAGTCAAATAGTGTGTGTGTTCTGAAATTGATCTGTGTGTTGAGAATTTGATTAGGGTGTGCTTCAGTGTGTCTGTATATTTCGTATTGTTCTAGTGTGTTGAGTTTTTGGTTTTTGGGTCGTATGTGTAGGATTTCCATGTCTGTATTTATGTTATTGTATGTATGGTTAGCACACACACCCTAATCAAATTCTCAACACACAGATCAATTTCAGAACACACTCACTATTTGACTGCACATTTCAACACACAAACACACCCTTACAACAGGCAGCGATATCAAGATGACGCTATGATCTAGTAGGCTCTGATGATGGTGTACAGTATACACCGAAACAGCTGTAAGCCACACGTTGCTTATATAATTAACACTAGTAAGTTGCCAATTTATCGATCATTTGTAATTAAGTGTTAAAAGTAGTGCACGCAAGATTCAAGATGAATTTGAAGTAGTTTGTAAAATACCTTATTTCTTTAGTTTTAAGGGTACAAGAACATTACAGATAAAAATTAACTATTCAGGAATATCATTTCTTTAATTAGCTAATATTCTGAAGCCAAAAGTGTGTTGTGAATTCCATAGTTGCTTTGTAAAGATTTTTTTTTTCAATTTTTAACTACAAAATTACATTTTCTTACGCACCCATCACAAGAATTGTTACGAATCACGCCACTCTTGTAAATTCTTCAAGACTGTACATTAGGATGCATAATTAAACTGTAAAGAATCAAGTTCCTAAAGTCTATGATTTGTAACTATTTTTGTGATAAGTGCGTAAGAATGTTGTAATTTTTAGTTAAAAATTAAAAAACAACTGACAACACATTTTAAGCTTTAGAACACTAGCCAATTAAAGAAATGATACCTCTGTATAGTTCATTCTCTATTTGTAATATTCTTTTACCCTTAAAACTAAAGAAATAAATTATTTCACAAACAACTTCAAATTACTGTAACTTTGAAAATATTGAGATTAGGACAAATGTTTATATAACATTTTATGCTCAGAATATCTTCGGATATAAGCTCCGTAAGTGACGGTAAATCCTCGGGAATCAACCTGTATATATTAGGCTAAACATTCGGAGTATAAATACAATTTTCCCTAGAAGAAATGGGAGGAAAGGGAAAAAAGACATAAGACTAATATTTAGTAATTTCTGGTAACTCTCAAGTATTTGTACTAGAATATTCTACAACTCGGTTAAAAGATTAAAGATATCTTTGAGAGATAATTAATTGCATGTACATGTTAAAAAATTCCATAAAGGGCACAACCTCTGTCAAGTAGACAGAAAACAAACATCTATAAAATTTGAGATTGAACTATCTGTACTGTAAACACACTCTTGACCTCTACCTCATGCTCTCACTGAAGATGAAACTTTCCAACCTAAGAATAACATATGGTCGTTACGAATGCAATAAACAGTCTATAAACCTTGCTGGAGTTCGAAGTTCTCCAGCAAGATCCCTACAGGCGTCAAAGCAGCTGTTCTCTGTAGCAACTTCAATAGAACCTTCCGGTAGCTTTCTTTACAGCCCGTGTAATGTATTCTATACACTACTGGTGTACTTACGGCCTTACAGATGGGATTACTACATGAGCAGTGAATGCCTTTTCGATCTAGACCAGGCCGTAATGAATGTTCGATTTTTCTTTTGAGTGTTTGTAGCTCAGTTAAATATTATATTATAACTTTATTGCGTATCATTGCTAAGTTTTATTTAGTGTAATGTATCCTTAAGTTCTGTTTACTTTTTGTTGCATAATATGTTGCAGAAATAATTACAAAACTGTGTTATTTTAATGTGAAGAGAATTTTACGTCATGTTCACATAATCTGTTCGCATCAACATTTTAAGTTTAGAATTGAAGTTATTTGAGGTTTAATAAAAAATAATTTATATTGTGATTTCAATTTAGCACATCTACCTTCATTAATTGTAGACAGAAAATTTACCATACCACTCCTATGACATTAGTGTACGTACGATTGTGTTATTTCGTCTCTTAGGCAGTAGATAAATACAATAATTCAGTACTCAATTGTAGTATTAAAATGCAGACAAATTGAATGTGAGGGGTATCATACGAGGAGCATCGTTTCAAAACGTATTAAGTCCCCCAGTGGACGAAATTAAATTTGTTACTTTCTATTTATTTAACTTTCATGCTGTGAAGTCTGATGGTTCCAAGTCGTCATATTTGTAAACTGTGAAACCAGTACTTAAAAATGGTTTTGTATAGTGTTTTGAAAACTTCTCCGGTTTACGAGTAATCCAGTTTTTCGTCGTTCGTGTAAAAAAATTGTAAGTGGCACATAATACGTTTTGAAACGATGCTCCTCATACATGACATTATGTTTAATTATAATCTATAATTGCGAATATAGGAATACAAGTTAAATATAGTAAACATAGTCTATAATTTCCATATGACATAACATACATATGTAATGGTAGGGCATTGGAGACCACTAAAATTAGACACAAAGGGACAACTCGTACAGTAAGCATAACCTGTAAGTTCAACATATCTAAATATCCGTGCGGTGGAACTGAAAATTATTGAATCGTGCATAAATGAATGTACAAGAATTTCGCGATATTTAATTAAATAAAGGCAGGTATTACACATACGAACAATGTAATTTTCAAACCAAAGATAATATTACACCTTAACTTGCAAGTGAATTGTCTGAAGTGTCTCATAATCATTGTTTTAAATTTTATTAATGGAATTACACTACATTTTAGAGAAATATATGTTACTCTTTATGCATTCCAACTAATTTATACGTTGGAATATACGTCCTTCGTGATCGGGTTAAGCGAGTCACATGCTCTGCCTTACAGCCTGTATTAGATCACGATGGCAGTGACACAGTCTATTGTTCATAGTATTTACAGCGCTCCAAGCGGCTAGCAACTATCGCGAGAAATGCACAAAATCATCCCAAGCTTCGTAACTGTATATACTAAACTGTGTTATTACTGTGTTAATGCCTATAATATTATCAGCTCGACAACAGATCGTCAGCAACTATAAACTTAGTTTTTTTTTTTTTGCTATGACGAAATATCAAAATGCCGAAAACGCGAAAATAATGTAAAACACTAATTTAAAAGGACTCGAAGAACAGACCCACGCCTTCAGCTGTAAAACCACCTTCAGCAAGAGGTGACATCTAACTGAGAGTTACTTAATTATCCAAACCTCCACGGCGGCCCACGCGACTATAAGACAATTCCAGCATCAGTCGGTAAATCAAATGCACGTCAGAAAACACCTGAACGTTTATGAATAGGAAAAATGTCTCATTATGTAACACAAGAAGCTGTCACAGAGGCGACCGTATCCAATGGCAACCACACCTCTTCAGATGCAACGTGTCCTTATATTGATATCTGCATGCACATCTCGCAATGTTTGTCCAAAACAGCGCTATGATTAAGAATATTGCAAATAATTCCAACTCTAAACCAACAGACTGATGTCCATAAAATGAAGGACTGAAATAATTGAATCGCACTTTTTAGAAAGGAACTAAGTCAAAATGTTCTATTTTTCAGGAGAGCAAAAGAACTTACTTTCATGAATAAATACCAGTGCACCAGTGTCGTAATATAAACATCAACTCGATGTTAGAGATACAGGGAAAGGTTTGTTTAAGTTCCTTCCTTTGTTTATCTTTGCGTCTTGGAAGTATTAATCATTTCATCAGAAGAAATAAAAATGACAAATTTTGACTTAGTTCCTTTCTAAAAAGTGTGATTCAATTGTTTACCCGAACTAAAGGGGGAGGAGCAGTTTCGGATAACATGTTTCATTCGGATAATCCATGGGTGCTATTTTCTGCATTGTTGTCACCTCTCATTCAGCCGTAACTGATTCAACAGTTCTTGCGGATATGCAATAGATAATAAGAGGTACGTACACAAAGAATATCTTTACCTTGAGGGGATCAAGGTACAACCCGCTAGCCGCTAAAGAACAAAAAACAAGTGAACTGAGGATGTGCGAAAAGCTAATTTCTATACTTACTGAATTTCATATTGGGTTCAGTAACACAATTCTGTACCTTAAATTATTGAGGTTTTTGTAGTTATTATGTTTTGATAATTATTGTCCAAATTTGATGTTCTTTTGGTTTATTTTGTTTAGTTATCAAGTTGAACATTTTAGGCTACAGATTCCATTTTTTCGTCGCCAAAGTGACCTGACGCCTGAGAATTGTCCAGCACTGCGGCATCGGTGGAACGAATACACTGTTTTTGATGTAACCCCACCCCACAAAAAGAAGTCATACGGCACCAGGTCCGGTGATCGTGGGGGCCACATTGTTTTTAGCATCTCCAGTTCTCTAGTTACAATTTCTGTTGATTTCTGTGGGCTGCGCACAAAACATGTCCGCATACGATCTATGTCTTCCTCTAAGGTTTGATGGGCGATCACGTGATTTTCCATTGCACAGAAAACCTGTTTCTTTCAATTATTTGCAAATTTTATTTTCACTATGAGGGTTCTTTTCAAATTTTATACGAAATTTACGTAGGACAGTGATCATTGATATAGTAGTGTGAAATTCCAAAACGCAGAATGATTTCTCCACAGGCGTAGCAGTCATTGCGCAACGATAAGGAATAAGAGCTCCAGCTGAACAAAACAAAACGGCCTGGCGGTAGGAATGTGAACTCTCGGCTTAACAAAACATACACGCACAAATTGAGTTCCTCGTTAGTTTTGGATTGGTGTTATTAACGTAAGTTCAGTACTAGACTACGTAAAGATTAATCATAGTTTTTTTTATTTTTTTAAGTAGGTTATTTTACGACGCTGTATCAACATCTTAGGTTATTTAGCGTCTGAATGAGATGAAGGTGATAATGCTGGTGAAATGAGTCCGGGGTCCAGCACCGAAAGTTACCCAACATTTGCTCAAATTGGATTGAGGGAAAACCCCAGAAAAAACATCAACCAGGTAACTTGCCCCGTCTGGGATTCGAACCCGGGCCACCTAGTTTCGCGGCCAGACGCGCTAACCGTTACTCCACAGGTGTGGACTTAATCACAGTAAGTTCAGTAGTTTAGCTACAATAAAGTAACCCCTCAAATCTTTATGAAACACGGTGTATAACAGAAAGCCATGAAATTCTTCAAAGTTAAGTGAATCTTAGCACCTAATATTTCTTGTGAATAAAGGAATATAAATTTTAGCCATCTCAAAAGGAAAACATGTGGGAAGTTTTGTCATCCCATACAGCTTCGAGTTGTATCATTATGCCTCTGCCAAGTTTCAAAATTATAAAAACATATAAATCACTCGCTACAAACAGACCTGAATGATAATTATAGCTGATAAGTTGCATAATGAACGTGTGGTGAAATGTACGGTATTATTACGTTACACCAGTACGTGCTAGTCTGAATCGAACCCAGTGTCGGCAATTATCGACGTATTTTTATATCGTGACCCGCTGAATAATAGTGCCTAACCGTGTCATTCGGCATACGGGGCGAACGCTCTGTTATTGGCTGGAACTTATTGTGAATCTATTAGTCAGTTTTAATGTAAGGTCGTGAAATTTAGTTCTGAGCTGACCAACAAATCGTTTGTTGACACACACATATCGTTAAGCAATATTTTATCGATTTACGAAATTGTGTAAAAGCGAAATTTGAATCAGTTATTTAAGAATGGGCTCAATGGCACAAATTCCAATTTTTCAGGAGAAAGGAAAAACTGATTATATAAAAGCATGGCAATATTTTAAACAAAGTTACACACCTATCCTACAATAATCAATGGTTTTAGCATTAACATGTATGAAACACAAGCAACGTTTGTTCAGATAAGTTGTTATACCGATTCAAAATTGTGGAATTGAACCCTTTCAAAAGGAAATTCCTATTTTGAGAATTAAATTATGAAAAATGAATGACTAATATTTTTATTTCCCTGAACTCATTCTGATATTCATAATCACAGAAACACAAACATTAACAAATTTGTCAAAGTTATAATACTGGGTGTTCAGTTCAAAATGTGTCTTGACTCGCTGTATGCCGTCATGTGGCTAGTTGATGAGCCTAGAGAATTCAATCTTCCTACACTTCCTCACCTCAGGTGTATAACCTAAGAGGCAGAGAAGATGGCTAGCAAGTACGGCGTTCATTCTGAAGAGTACGTACCGATACGTACGATAACGCCGGTAGTGGCAGGAATGTGAACTGTTTGGAAATACGTACTGTCGGGATATGGGGAGAGGGTTTAGACGATTACTTACGTATTTGTTGACATTAACTTCGACGGTCAACATGGACACGGAGCATTTGATTTGTGTTGTGGAATGTTACCGTACGCAACCGATGATAACAAATACCCTGCGTACGACTTGCCGGCGCAAAACACAGTTCGAAAGAGGTTATGGTAGCACACAGACCGTACAGACCGCCATCTGTTGCTACGACGTTCAAGTTATACCGTACACGTTCTCAAGTTCAGATTGAAGAACGCCTTAAATAATAGGCAACTTCTCTAACATATCAGCTGAAACTCGCTTCAAATCGGTGACCCAACAACAGTGACGTCATGACACACTTTGAAATGAACACCCAGTACATTGTTAAGAACAACAGAAAAAAATATGAAGAATAAATTTAATGTCCTTTACGCATCGTCATCACTTTTTCTGCTAGTAGGCCAAGCTACGATGTCCCTGTAAAACCATAAGTGTTCATCTGATATGTATCAGATTAATTTAGACAAATCCTCAATCTTCTTAACGTTAATGGGGAATTTTTCACTGTAGGCACATTGATCCGGAAGTTAGCATATAAATGCATAGTTTGTTTTGGAATTAATAAGTGTAATGTAAAATGTACAATATAAATGAAGTTAAAATATAAATTCATCAATTGTTTGTATTCATAAATTTGAAGACACCATCATAACGCTACTAACCATGTCTTTGTATCATGGAACAATTTACTTTGATTTTATCTATATTGTATATTCCTGCATATTACTTGTTGTTCCATGCATTCAGCATGTTCCTTTGTATGTAACTATCGATCTGAAGATGGCATCTTAAGGGGAGGCAGAGGTGAAATTTTCGAACAAAACTGAAGAAAAAATGAAAATTTGGTTTTTTCCATTTTTATTATCTTTATTTTCATATTCCGATGTTAGTTTTTGATTTTGTGCCCTTAAAGTATGAAATTAAAACCAAGATAACTGTAATACTATATTATTCCCATAATAAACTAATACTTATCATTATTTATATACCTTCTCTGAACATATAAATAAAAAGAAATATTGAAAATTTCTTACAATATGGTGCATGGAGCATTTTATATCAAAAGATATAAAGTTTTATAAAATTATTAATATTTACAGAACTAATGTACTTCGAAAGTTGAAACTTGGTATGTCCATTACTAATAACATACTTAGTATCCATGATCAATTTCAAACAAATCGGATACATTTTGTGGATTTTGAAATATTCACCTCTGTCTCCTCTTAATGCCGAAAACGTTAATCACTTAATAAAATGTACTATAGTATTAACACTATATTATACTTTGATAAGCAAATAGACGGCCCTAATATAATATATCGTAAAGTGGGGATATTTGGGACGCAGGGGTAACATCAGACGGTAATTCAATGTATCATATTTTATGTTGGTAACACCAGTTCTTAGCATCTTTTCCGCGCTTTTTACTATGTTCGTATGTTTCTGCACATTTTTAAAGACCCATTGGTGAACTGGTGTTACCAACATAAAATATGATAAATTGAA
Source organism: Periplaneta americana (assembly GCF_040183065.1). NCBI lineage: Eukaryota > Metazoa > Arthropoda > Insecta > Blattodea > Blattidae > Periplaneta > Periplaneta americana. The sequence continues at coordinate 25,536,307 of NC_091123.1, read as the reverse complement.
TTACCGTCCGATGTTACCCCTGCGTCCGAAATATCCCCACTTTACGGTACATACATTTATAATTTTAGTTTTTTACGACGTTTGATCAACTGCTATGGTTATCTAGCTTCTGGATGAGATGAAGGTGATAGTACCAGCGAAATGAGTCCACAGTCCAGCGCCGAAAGTTACCCAGCATTTACTCTTAATGGATTGAGGGAAAACACTGGAAAAAAACCTCTACCAGGTAACTGCAGCTAACTGATTATCTATGGACCAGTTACTACAAATTCAAGCATTCTATTCTCAGTGTTTATTATGCAATAACAGCATAGAGCGGCTAACGCTGTTATGCTACCCAGCTTTCAACTGCGTCGTAATTCTCGATTTTAGTTCGTTTTTGTAGTTGTGAACTCAGAACTAAATTCATCGTCTACGGTCGCACATAACCAATCTGTAGGCATGTGCAGTAAAACAACTGAGCGACCGTGCATGATGTAGTCATGGCTACGGAGATGTTCGCTTGCATAATCGCGCGGTTTCTTCGATATAAACTGATCTCTATAACTTGCAAGTGTGTGCATAATTACCCATTCACTTTATCTCCAGAGAGGACCATAAATAACGCGGAATATACGCTAATCTCTGCCTGTCAGCTGCAATGAATTAAATCATAGCAGAGCGGCCGGCGGAGGGTACGACCCGGTGTTAAGAAACCCACAGATCAGACCGCTGACCCAGATGTTGCAGCCGGGTTCAAATTTAGACTTGAGGGAACCAAATACGGATATGAAGCTTCGCTTTCAAGCATGTCACTGTAGAAATACTGAACATAAAGTTGCAGTATTAGACACAGATTCGTTCATTAGCTTCGTTCTCTGCAGTAAATGGTATTTGTCACTGTATCCCAGCCTCGCGATTCAAACCCAATCGAAATTAATGATTTTCGAGGGCGACAAAAGCTCTTATTTTTATCCCTTTTGGAATGAAAGTAAAGCTAAAGGATTCTAGCAAGCAAATCCATTTTTATATTTTCCTCCCATTTACGTCTCGGTCTCCCCAAAGGTCTTTTTCCCTCCGGCCTCCCAACTAACACTCTATATGCATTTCTGGATTCGCCCTTACGTGCTACATGCCCTGCCCATCTCAAACGTCTGGATTTAATATTCCTAATTATGTCAGGTGAAGAATACAATGCGTGCAGTTCTGTGTTGTGTAACTTTCTCCATTCTCCTGTAACTTCATCCTTCTTAGCCCCAAATATTTTTCTAAGCACCTTATTCTCCAACACCCTTAACCTCTGTTCCCCTCTTAAGGTGAGAGTCCAAGTCTCAGAACCATACAGAACAACCGGTAATATAACTGTTTTATAAATTCTAACTTTCAGATTTTTTGACAGCAGACTAGATGACAAAAGCTTCTCAACCGAATAATAACAGGCATTTCCAATATTTATTTTGCGTTTAATTTCCTCCCGAGTATCATTTATATTTGTTACTGTTGCGCCAAGATATTTTAATTTTTCCATCACTTCGAAGGATAAATCTCTAATTTTTATATTGTTTAGTAAGATTATAATGACGTGTATTAGGTATAAAAAAAGATCCCATTGAGTATAACCGGGTGAAGTGTTACGAGCTAGATGTAATGTAGAAAGACGGAATTATGTATAAATTTAGTTAGCAAGATTAGAATGCTGAAAGGAACGTAAGTGTGGAACGAACAGATGGTGGACATTTAAGATCAATAAGAAGAAATTGACTGTTTGAAGTTAAGTTAATAGCGAGGGAAGATGAGTTTTTAGTTTAACAGGCCTTCGGGATTGCATGCTAATTGTAGGTATATGGAATAGAAAGTTATGGTGAAACCCGTATACATAAGTTGTGGTACACCATAACTAATATAAATGTTGATGACAAATAAATATCTATCTATAAAAAATTTTCATATTTCCATTTCGTACAATATTCTGGTCACGAGACATAATCATATACTTAGTCTTTTCGGGATTTACTTCCAAACCTATCTCTTTACTTACTTCAAGTAAAATTTCCGTGTTTTCCCTAATAGTTTGTGGATTTTCTCCTAACATATTCACATAATCCGCATAGACAAGCAGCTGATGTAACCAGTTCAATTCCAAACCCTGCCTGTTATCCTGTACTTTCCTAATGGCATATTCTAGAGCGAAGTTAAAAAGTAAAGGTGCTACATGTTAAATATAACAAAACTTTTATTACAATTTTCCTTCGATGAAGCATCGTGAAGTAGAAAAAAATAGTCTTTACCCAATGTTTGGAGCGCTCTATTGCGGTAATGGCCCGAGAGAAATGGCTGATTGTTATACAGGCAGATAGGTAAAAATAATCTGAACAGTTAATGCCTGGAATCTTTTTTTGCAAATTAAACCGTTTAGCCATGAATTTATATAGAATAAAACCTAAAATCGTTGAAATAAATCTTGCAACACAGCGCAAGTCACAGCTGGGCTGCTGATCCGGAGCTGCGTTCGGGCTTGGGTTGGATCCCCCTTTGGTCTTTGGTTTCTTCCGAGGTTTTCCACAGCCGTGGGACTGAAGCTGGATGGTCTATGGCGAGTCTACGGCGAGTCCTTGGCATCAACCCCTTTGATTTGATTACCTGGTTGGGGTTTTCCGAGGTTTTCCCCAACCAAAAGGCAAATGCCGGGTAATATTTTGGCGAATCCTCGGATCTCACCTCATCTCACTACATCTCGCCAAAATATTGTAAAAAGCTGCACAAAATTGTAAAAATTGTAAAAAATTACTAAATTGTAAAACTATAAAAATTTGTAAAAACCGTAATTGTAATATTGTAAAATTTTGACTTGTTCCACATCATAAAGCTTCATTGCTCATGTAAGATTTATGGAATAAAATAAATGAATGAATGAATGAATGAATGAAAGTTACCGACTGAGTACAGAAGAGGGAGGGGCGGAGATAATGTGCATAGACTGCAAGAGCTTAGAGTTATTGCAGCAGCCGTGATGTTGCCAAATGCTTCATAGAAACATAACGATTTCCTCTAAAACGACGAAAAACCTAAATTATGATTTATTTAACGACGCTCGCAAATGCAGAGATTATATCAGCGTCGCCAGTGTGTCGGAATTTTTGTCCCGCAGGAGTTCTTTTACATGCCACTAAATCTAGGGACATGAGCCTGTCGCATTTAAGCACACTTAAATGCCATCAACCTGGGCCGGGATCGAACCCGCAACTAGGGCATAGAAGGCCAGCGCTATACCAACTCTGCCACCCAGGGCGACTAAAACTATGAATGTTAGAGAAAAACTTATTTAGATTTTTCAAATCTGTTCTCATGATCTTTTACCAGTTTCATTTTGGTGCAGAGCTTACCGTCCACCTTGTATAGGCTACCGCTAGTTTTACAGCAGAGGAATAATAATAAGTTTATAGAGACTATTACACTTTTACTACGTCACATTACTTTTGACCAATAAAACGGTACGAAAGGACGTCTTTCAACCAATCATGGCTGCTTATCGCACAATTTTATCTCGTTCCTAGCATTTGTTTATTTTTATCACTACCCTAGAAAATGTTTCTTTGTTTGCCAACATTTGAAACTGCACTGGTCTGGACGTCAAAAAACAGAAAATTACAAACCACTCCAGTCGATGCACAGCACTTTCAAATATGACTCGCATTGGCATTCAGGAACAAGAATTAATAAAGATTACTGATCATATATGTAGAGCACCATTCGGAAATCCTGAATAAGTCGAGGGATACACCATGCACATCAACGAATTCACTTCTTTTACGCACACGTCCAATATAACATCAACTCAACCACCAACCACTAAAACATTCAAATTTGAAAATTGTACTTTCAATAATTGTTTCTTTTAAAATTATTCACGTTTATTTTTATTTCATCATCGTTAATTAAAACGTTTCTTGTTTATTTCATCATCCCTAATTAAAACTTTTCTAACACTTGTTTATATTATTTAGGTTATGTTTGTTACAGCTTCTGCTATATGATATTATGGATAGTCACGTATCAGAGATTGTTTAATACTAAGATTTATTGAAAATCATCTGTCAAGTGACGTTGATTACTGGGATCCGGATGATTGAAGTGGAATGCAAATGTTTTAATAAAAGTGAAACTGAATCAACAAAGCCTTCTTGACTAGTAACCATCCACAGAGTTCAATGAAGATTCCATAGTTGGCACAACTGATAACAGGAAAACAATCATAACACACTACTGCCATCTAGCGTAATGTTGAGATGGTACAATAATACATTTGAAGACAGTTGTATTTTCGTAAGTCAATTAATATTTTATTGTACTGGAGTACTTTGTTACTTCTAATCTTTATATACTTTCTTCTAATCGTGTAATAGTCAGTTAAATCCCACTCGAGTTTTGATTTTCTCTAGATAAATCAAAACCTCTAGTGAGATTACTGTTGATACAAACAGATAGTTAGTGTTGCTCTTATTTTTCTGTATATTTTACGCATGAAAACTTAAAATGAATAAGAAACACAAGAGAGAGGTTGAGTCCTCTATAGAGGATTTCACGTTAAGGAAATAGTAATATGCGTTACAAGAGCGGTATGTTGAAGTTTTCATGTTCGAGGAAAAGTTTGAAAAAGCGAAACGTAGTTGAGCTTTTTTAATTTCCGAGAATTGAAAGAAAACATATCGCTCGTGTATCGTACATTATTTTGTGCGAAGATCGTTTATTACTTGCCTGAAAGAGGAATTTCTAATTAGTTGCAATGAAATCTCCATCTTGGTTTCTGTTTAATGACGGCAATTTTGGAAGACAAAAATATCTATCTTCAACATTGTTGCTTTAAAATGTTTTCTGTGTTTACTATACTCCAGCAGGCCGTGATATACGTCTGTCTTCCCCCCCCCCCAGTCTATAAATGCGAACTTAAAACAAACGGTAAGGTTATGTAATGATTTATTTTTCATTTTAATATTTTAACAATATTATTTATATAACATATTGCAGTAATAACATCGGCATCTGGAATCTTGTTGATTTTTTCACGGCTTCCTTAATGTTACTTGCATCACGAATGCAGTAACTTTAGTGGAGTTGTAGAGTTTACTTAATTTTTGCATATATTTAAAAACAATAATTAACAGTGCAATTTAGGTGAAATTGCAGTGGTAAGTTTCCAATTTATAATTATTACTATATTGAACGTCTCTAAAAATAATATGTCAGAAGCCTAAAGCAGTAAAATCAATATGTCACTTAAGCGGTAAGAAGAGGGAAATTGTTATGTGTGTTAGGTTGGGAATATTGAATGTGGAATTTTAGACTTACCGCGGATTGGTTAAGTGCGGAAACCAAGCAAATATGCACTATCTCGCACAAAAGCATTGAGCATACAGGGCTGTTCCATCAAATGACCAATTGCCATAGAAACGCATAGGCTACCTACCACATTACTCCTACAATGTAGGCTACTTGGCAAGGTCCATAAAACCAATGCTTTTTTCTTAATGTGGAATGCTCTATAAAAGCGGTGCACCCTTGTAATCGATTAATTCGTACTCCTTGTATAGGCTCTTATTATCCGCGATCTTAATAAACTGGATTCGTGGTGTGACGTAAGCTCGGCGACGACTGCGATCCGTTCCAGCCAAATTATCCACGGCATAATTACTGCTCGGAATGGGCGTCAGAGCTCTCACTGAGGATAATACAGCTGAAAGCGCGTCACCTTTACATTTTTTTATTTCGTGTTTTAATACTAAAGCTGTTCTTTAATACAACTCGATTTTTTTTTAATCTGTAATAATCTGTGCAGACGAAGTATTTTTAAGAGAATAATATGGGGAAACTGGCGTTATTTTTCATCCGATTTTAGTCGATTCAGGATTTTTCCGCCTGAAAATGCATCGCCTTTGACCGTATTAGAACTAGCGACACAAAGACATAACCAATAGACCAACGAGGATATTTATTCAATAGTCTGTTTCTGCATTTCACGAAATAGACGTACTTCTTTCAACTTTACAGTAAATGATGAAGGATCGGTGGAGCGGAGAAAAAATTATCTCCGGCACCGGGACTCGAACCCGGGTTTTCAGCTCTACGTGCTGACGCTTTATCCACTAAGCCACACCGGATTCCAATTCCGATGTCGGATTGAATCCTTTCAGTTTAAGTTCCATCTCTTAGTTTCCCTTTAGTGGCCAACCCTCATGCACTGTGTCCTAGATGTGTGGCAGTGGCACAATGTCCAACACACGATGTGCAGAGGTGACACCTGGGTAAATATCTAAAAAAAGTACAGTAATAAAAGAATGAGTGAACGAATAAATAAGTAAAGAAATGAAGAAAGAAAGAAAGAAAGAAAGGATGGAAAGAAGGAAGGAAAGAAGGAAGGATGGAAAGAAGGAAGGATGGAAAAAGGAAGGAAAGAAAGAAGGAAAGAAGGAAGGATGGAAAGAAGGAAGGAAAGAAGGAAGGATGGAAAGAAGAAAGGATGAAAAGAAGGATGGAAAGGAGGAAGGAAAGAAGGAAGGATGGAAAGAAGGAAGGAAGGAAAGAAGGAAGGATGGAAAGAAGGAAGGATGGAAAGAAGGAAGGAAAGAAGGAAGGAAGGAAAGAAGGAAGGAAGGAAAGAAGGAAGGATGGAAAGAAGGAAGGATGGAAAGAAGGAAGGAAAGATGGAAGGATGGAAAGAAGGAAGGAAGGAAAGAAGGAAGGATGGAAAGAAGGATGGAAAGAAGGAAGGATGGAAAGAAGAAAGGATGGAAAGAAGGAAGGATGGAAAGAAGGAAGGAAGGAAAGAAGGAAGGATGGAAAGAAGGAAGGAAGGAAAGAAGGAAGGATGGAAAGAAGGAAGGAAGGAAAGAAGGAAGGATGGAAAGAAGGAAGGATGGAAAGAAGGAAGGATGGAAGGAAGGAAGGAAAGACGGAAGGATGGAAAGAAGGAAGGAAGGAAAGAAGGAAGGATGGAAAGAAGGAAGGAAGGAAAGAAGGAAGGATGGAAAGAAGGAAGGAAGGAAAGAAGGAAGGATAGAAAGAAGGAAGGATGGAAAGAAGGAAGGATGGAAAGAAGGAAGGATGGAAAGAAGGAAGGAAAGAAGGAAGGATGGAAAGAAGGAAGGAAGGAAAGAAGGAAGGATGGAAAGAAGGAAGGAAGGAAAGAAGGAAGGATGGAAAGAAGGAAGGAAGGAAAGAAGGAAGGATGGAAAGAAGGAAGGATGGAAAGAAGGAATGATGGAAAGAAGGAAGGAAAGAAGGAAGGATGGAAAGAAGGAAGGAAGGAAAGAAGGAAGGAAGGAAAGAACGAATGATGGAAAGAAGGAAGGATGGAAAGAAGGAAGGAAAGAAGGAAGGATGGAAAGAAGGAAGGAAGGAAAGAAGGAAGGATGGAAAGAAGGAAGGAAGGAAAGAAGGAAGGATGGAAAGAAGGAAGGAAAGAAGGAAGGATGGAAAGAAGGAAGGAAGGAAAGAAGGAAGGATGGAAAGAAGGAAGGATGGAAAGAAGGAAGGAAAGAAGGAAGGATGGAAAGAAGGAAGGAAGGAAAGAAGGAAGGATGGAAAGAAGGAAGGATGGAAAGAAGGAAGGAAAGAAGGAAGGATGGAAAGAAGAAAGGAAAGAAGGAAGGAAGGAAAGAAGGAAGGAAAGAAGAAAGGAAGGAAAGAAAGGAAGAGGGAAATAAGGAAGGAATTAGTCAGTGAGTGAGTGAAGTTATGAAGGAAGGAACGAATGAATGAAGAAATATATCAATATAATTAAATAAATAAAGGAAAAAGTAAAAACAGATGAATATTACCTTACTCTCCCCAGCAATATTCTTAACATGTGTGTAGTTTTTAAGGCTTTGAATAATATTTACCTTGTCAGAAATACTCAGACTTGAAACTGTTTGTGACACGATGCCTTACCGGTGTGCGGGGGCTTGGATTCTCGTTACAACAGACCTATTGTACTGTTTTCTGCTTTCTTCAGTTTCAAACGCATTCTACTAAATCGGCGGAATAGTCTATATCGATAGCCCACTTCTAGAAATTCCTTATCCTTACACCCGAGTATCCAATATTAATAATAATAATAATAATAATAATAATAATAAAATTATTTATTCTAGTGTTAAAGTCATCAAGTCTTTTCTTCAACGCCATTAGAAATATATAGGCATAAAATTTTAGAACAGCAGCTAAAGAATTAATTAATAACGTTCAATTACACAATTAGACAAAACTCCCATTCTTCTAAATGCGCGTACAAATTATTTTGTGCGAGATCGTGCGTATTTGCTTGGTTTCCGCACAGAACCAATACGCGGTAAGTGTGAAATACCACATTCAGTATTCCCAACGTAACACACATAACAATGTCCCTCTTCTTACCGTTTAAGCGCGACATTCATTTTACTGCTTTAGGCTTTTAACATATTATTTTTAGAGACGTTTAACATAGTAATAATTATAAATTGGAAACTTGCCACTGCAATATCACCTAAATTGCAATGTTAATTATTGTTTTTAAATATTTGCAAAAATTAAGTAAAGTCTACTACTCCACTAAAGTCACTGCATTCGTGATGCAAGTAACATTAAGGAAGCCGTGAAAAAATCAACGAGATTCCAGATGCCGATATTATTACTGCAATATGTTATATAAATAATATTGTTAAAATATTAAAATGAAAAATAAATCATTACATAACCTTACCGTTTGTTTTAAGTTCGCATTTATAGACTGGGGGAAAAAAAAGACAGACGTATATCACGGCCTGCTGGAGTATAGTAAACACAGAAAATATTTTACAGCAACAATGTTGAAGAAAGATATTTTGGTGTTCTGAAGTTGGCGTCATTAAACAGAAACCAACATGGAGATTTCATTGCAACTAATTAGAAATTCATCTTTCAGGTATGTAATAAACGATCTTCGCACAAAATAATGTACAATACACGAGCGGTATGTTTGTTTTCATGTTCTCGGAAATTAAAAAAGCTCAACTTCGTTTCGCTTTTTCAATCTTTTCCTCGACCATGAAAACGTCAACATACCGCTCTTGTAACGTATATTACTATAACAATAAATAGTAACAGTTCTTGCTTTATCACGTTTTTATTTTATGACTTCCCAAACGGATCACCCTGTACTTTCAACATCATGTCTGGCTTATGGAAGGGACGTCAATATCTGCCGGTTACGACGGCCATGTGTCGGCCAGTACTCGCGTCCTCGAGATAGCAAAGTCACGAGAAATCAGCAGAGCTGGAAGAGCGAATCTGACGCGGGCAGAGAGGAAGAGAGGGGAACAGCTGATGTACCGCGGATCCGGAGGGGACAGGGCGACGGCGACGGGCAGACCGTGAAATTTGCGTCCTGCCGGGACGCAAGTGACAACAACCGCGACGCTAGGACGAGCGTTGCGACGACAGCGATGCGTACAAGTGCCTGGTGGCCGGCACCTGCCCCCGGGCGGAGCACACGATGTCGTGACTCCAGCGACCGAATTTGAGTATAATTCCAGAGTGCACGGAACTCGGCCTTCAGCCCCATAGTTTCACCAACCGTGAGCCTCGATGAAGCATTCCACATCGTACCTTGGTCGACTGACACTGGAGTATATTGTGCTGAAGAAATCAGCTGTACAGAAAAGTTTCTTCTAACTTTTTTGGTTTCCTTTTCTATTTTCATTCTACCATTGAAACGTTAAAACTGAAACCAAATTGATAGTTTTTAAAGGAAAAAATAAACAAATATAAACAATGATTAATGTTGTTACTGAGCAAAGACATAATACCAGTTAGCTATCTTAACTACATTATTATGAGGTATATTCAGAAAACAGATGCCGGTAGAATGTTACATAAAATCAAATGCTGAGTTATTTTGCGTCGTTGCAATTGGTGATAGCGAGATGTTATTTGTCGAGATGAGGCCGAAGATTCGTCATAGATTACCTTACATTCGCCTTACGGCTGGAGAAAACCTCGGAAAATTCCAACCAGATAATGAGCCCAAGGGGGAATCGAACCCGCGTCCGAGCGCATCTCCGGATGCGTCTAGGAATTTTCGTCACCGATGATGTCATTATACCTTTTTGTTACAGATTACATTTTAATCACGGAGTTCTGGCCACCGATTACAATTTAGTTACTGGCGTTCTCGTCACCGATTACATTATTAATTTATTAATGTTTTATTGGAAAAATTTAATAAGATTTAAATGTCATTGTAAGGTTGTTTCCATGGTTACGCCTATAAGTATACTGAGATTTAAATGTCATTGTAAGGTTGTTTCCGTGGTTATGCCTATAAGTATAATGAGATTTAAATGTCATTGTAAGGTTGTTTCCGTGGTTAAGAATATAAGTATAATGAGATTTAAATGTCAATGTAAGGTTGTTTCCGTGGTTACGCATATAAGTATAAAGAGATTTAAATGTCATTGTAAGGTTGTTTCCGTGGTTACGCATATAAGTATAAAGAGATTTAAATGTCATTGTAAGGTTGTTTCCGTGGTTACGCATATAAGTATAAAGAGATTTAAATGTCATTGTAAGGTTGTTTCCGTGGTTACGCATATAAGTATAAAGAGATTTAAATGTCATTGTAAGGTTGTTTCCGTGGTTACGCATATAAGTATAAAGAGATTTAAATGTCATTGTAAGGTTGTTTCCGTGGTTACGCATATAAGTATAAAGAGATTTAAATGTCAATGTAAGGTTGTTTCCGTGGTTACGCATATAAGTATAATGAGATTTAAATGTCATTGTAAGGTTGTTTCCGTGGTTATGCCTATAAGTATAATGAGATTTAAATGCCATTGTAAGGTTGTTTCCGTGGTTACGCATGTAAGTATAATGAGATTTAAATGCCATTGTAAGGTTGTTTCCGTGGTTACGCATATAAGTATAATGAGATTTAAATGTCATTGTAAGGTTGTTTCCGTGGTTACGCATATAAGTATAATGAGATTTAAATGTCATTGTAAGGTTGTTACCGTGGTTACGCCTATAAGTATAATGACATTTAAATGTCATTGCAAGGTTGTTTCCGTGGTTATGCCTATAAGTATAATGAGATTTAAATGTCATTGTAAGGTTGTTACCGTGGCTACGCATATAAGTACAATGAGATTTAAATGTCATTGTAACGTTGTTTCCGTGGTTACGCATATAAGTATAAAGAGATTTAAATGTCATCGTAAGGTGTTTTCATGCTTACAGATATAAGTATAAAGAGATTTAAATGTCATTATAAGGTGTTTCCATGGTTACGCATGTAAGTATAATGAGATTTATATGTCATTGTACGGTTGTTTCCGTAGTTATGTCTATAAGTATAATGAATTTAAATGTCTTTGTAACTTTGTTTCCGTGGTTACGCCTATAAGTATAATGAGATTTAAATGTCATTGTAAGGTTGTTTCTGTGGTTACGCCTATATGTATAATGAGATTTAAATGCCACTGTAAGGTTGTTTCCGCGGTTACGCATATAAGTATTATAAGGTTGTTTCCGTGGTTACGCATATAAGTATAATGAGATTTAAATGTCATTATACGGTTGTTTCCATGGTTACGCATATAAGCATAATGAGATTTAACTGTCATTGTAAGGTTGTTTCCGTGGTTACGCATATAAGTATAATGAGATTTAAATGTCATTGTAAGGTTGTTTCCGTGGTTACGCATATAAGTATAATGAGATTTAAATGTCATTATAAGGTTATTTCCATGGTTACGCATATAATCATAATGAGAATTAACTGTCATTGTAAGGTTGTTTCCGTGGTTACGCATATAAGTATAATGAAATTTAAATTTCATTGTAAGGTTGTTTCCGTGGTTACACACATAAGTATTTGGCAAATAAATTTCAGGTGTAAGGTGACGTTCTTACTTATTTTAGTTATTATCAAACTTATTGTATTGATGGAGCATCACCTCGTAAAAAGAGAGAGTTAGTTTTCTGAGTTATTTTCATTTCATCACCGCTCTATCATCGTTTCATTATCATGTCACCTTCAAATAACCCTCATAGTTTAAAAATGACATAAAATAGTTAAAACTAGAATTCTACAAATGGAAAATAAAACGATGAGAACTAGAGCGGAAATTTATGCATGGAATCGGACTTGTTGAATTATGCAGAAGTCCAAGCACGTCTTCTTTTATGAGGCAGTGATAAACGCTTTGTGACATCAATTGGCAGCGCGTGTAAAGGCAAAACCAACAGCAGCTGCAGTTTTATCTGCGTACCTGACGTTTACTGCGGTATGTTCTGAGTTTGCACTAATTTATGCATTTACTCGAGTACACACGTGACAATAAGTGTTACTGGTTCTCCATGCTAGTTACGCCGATGTAAGGACAAGTTAAATAAAGTTGGTGCAAGTTGGGATGTCTATATATGTGGTAAGTATCGTCAAAACCGTCTACCAAGAAGTTTAAGGCACAAGGAAAAGACACAGTTTCATTTTCACAGTTTCCAGTAACTTACATTTGTATATTTCAAATTTTTGTACGTTTTCTTCAGAGGTTTCCTCGTTTACTTCCTCTGCATGTATAAATATTACTCATAAATTATAAATTGTACGTTGAAACTATAAATTGAGTAATTTGGGGAAGAAGCCAGACAAAAGATATAACGTTCATTTGGAGAATATGATAAAAATACTGTAGTTCTATTTTAATTCAATAAAAAGTGTCACAAGTTACAGAGAATAAATTAGTTTGTGTCTAAGTTAATATTAAATTTGTGCCAAATTAAACTGCTCAAATTCTAATGATTATGGTGAATATCTATTTTTTTTTTCCGTGTACAGAGTGTTTCAGAAATACTTTGACAAACCTTAGGGGCATGTTCTCACATCAAAACAAGAAGAAAAATTCAAATAAACATATGTCCGAAAATCCTTAGTCTTTTAGTTATTAATGAAAGAACATAATGAAACATCTGTTAGATATTGTCAGCTTGGTAGCAAGTGTTGCAACTTTAATCAACTCCCCATACAAAGGCCAGTGCGCATCCACAAAAGGTAATGTTATGCATGTGGTGGAATTGCGATGGTGTGCTGTATTACGAACTGCTTCTCCGAGGTGTAACCATCACTGCCGACATTTATTGTCACCAATTGAGACGTCTTGCACACGCAATCCAAGAAAAACGACCAACAAGAATGCGTGATGTCATACTACTCCACGATAACGCCCGTCCGCACTCTGCTAACCTGACACAAAACATTATCCAGGAATTGGGTTGGGAAGTCATTCCGCATCCTCTAATTCACTTGATCTTGTGCCTTAAGATTTTCACCTTTTCAGCTCTCTATCGAACAACCTTTAAACAACTTCCTTTCCGGATGAACAACAGCAGCAGCAGTAGCAACAACAACAACAACAACAACACTATAGCCAAAATTCTGAGCGAATGATAATAGTTTTAAGTCTGTTAGTGCAATAACACATTTCAGTCACCTTTACAATCGTTTCGAACACATTCTACTATGACTGTCCTTGACACACCAGAACGTCTGTGTAAAACCATTATATTGACACAATATTGTTGCTAGGTGACGAATATTTTATAAACTGTAAGTGATAAATATCCCTTGCCGTTTCTTTGATATACTGAACAGACGAGAAGTGTTTTTGGAAGTGTACAGATATATTTTATGACTTAATAATCACAATTTGATCAACATATGTTTACCCCCTGCTTCTTCCTGATATAAGTCTAACAGTTCTTTCTAATTGCTGTGCTCACGTCAAGCATTTCTCCAGAGAGTGTCAGAAGTATTTATGGTCTATAAACACATCGTGGGATATAAGACACTTTAAAACCAGTTTCACAACTTCTGGTTATATTTCGAAGATTATTATTTTGAAACCATAGTGTGTCTAAGGCTGTCATATGTTGGAGATCTTTAATCAAGCCAGCTGCAAGTTTTAAACATTCTGGCCTGCAGGAATGCGAGAGATGATTTTGAATAAAATATGTATATAGAGGGCTATTAGGTGTATCTGCATATTCAAGGATATATTTAAATTGATACTTCCGTAATAAAGCCAGTGCATACTCCTAGCCTTGAGCAAACATACGATTTGCACTATTTCATTATAACAAGTATTGGAATGCATTGTGTTATTTTAAAAGCGGTTTCAAATGTTTATGTAAATATACAATTTTAAGGATTCTCGTAGTTCTTCTGCCTATATGCGCGTCTTGAGTCTAGCATTTTCTTCAAAGCATTGAATTGTATTTTATTTCTGGTTAATGTTTACGAGTTACGTCATCAATGAAATAACTTATACACAAAAAATGCGCCCCAACAGACGCGTAAGAAATAAAAGAATAAATATCTTTAAAAAAAATTCAGGAAGTTATGACGATTCCTGTTTCATTACACAGTATCGATATAGGCAAAAAGTATAGAATAATACTATCTAATAAGTAATTTATATGTAAAGGAATCGAATTTGGTTTGAACTTGAAATGTACATAACCGGCAGAAATTGTATTAAGAAACGTTTTTTATTCTCACTTAAAGGAAGAGAATTTGTAATGGAAAACATACGAAAATTTCACTTGAATGTATTGAAATTGCAAGTTTTATTGTAAGATATGGATGTGAATTGCAAATGATATCGACATTTAAAATGTTTAAGAATATTTAAAAAATGTAATGTCTAAAACTTAATTATACGAGCATTAAGAAAATGCAAAGAATAGTTGATCAAAACAGATACTGGTGAATGGATGGACTGGAAGAATTACTAACAAAATTTTAATTATAAACTCCCAGGTAAAAGAGATATTAATTATCTATGCTAAATACAGAATGTGGAATTCGGAAATTGAATTATTTCCAAAGTAATGCCGTAGTTATTATTATTATTATTATTATTATTATTATTATTATTATTATTATTATTGTATGTTTAGAAGTGAATCCGAACAAAAAAAAAAACAAAGTATATGATTAGGGGAGAGTCGGGTAGTATCGGACAGCGGGTAATATCGGACAGTGAGTTTCTTTCATCTACCACACGATGATAGTGCCTGATTGACATGGTTACGTTTCTGTGATATCGCATAGAGAAACGTAACCATGTCATTCAGGTACTACCATATGGTGGTAGATGAAAGAAACGCACTGTCCGATACTACCCGACTCTCCCCTATGTCTTGTGACCAGAAGATAGTACGAAATGGAAATATGAAAATTACAAAATTATCCTTTGGAAAAATATCTTGAAGAAACAGTAACAAATATAAATGACATTCGAGAGAAAATTAAACTCAGAATAAATATGGTAAATGCTTGCTATTATTCGGTTGAGAAAATTTTGTCATCTAGCCTGATTTCAAAAAAATTAATAAATAAAGACAGAATTTATAAAACAGTTACATTACAGGCTGTTTTCTATGGTTGTGAAATTTGGACCCTCACTAAGAGAGAGGACCAGAGGTTAAGGGTGTTCGAGAATAAGTTGCTTAGGAAAATATTTGAGGCTAAGAGGGATGAAGTTACAGGAGAATGGAGAAAGTTACACAACGCAGAACTGCACGCATTGTATTCTTCACCTAATATAATTAGGAACATTAAATCCAGACGTTTGAGATGGGCAGGGCATGTAGCACGTATGTGTGAATCCAAAAATTCATATAGAATATTAGTTGGGGGACCTGAGGGAAAAGGACCTTTGTGGAGGTCGGAACATAGATGGGAGGATAATATTAAACTGTATTTGAGGGAGGTAGGATATAATGGTAGGGAGTGGATTAATTTTACTCAGGATAGGGATCGATGGCGGCTTACGTGAGGGCGGCAATGAACCTCCGGGTTCTCTGAAAGTTATTTGTAAGTGTAATAATAATAATAATAATAATAATAATAATAATAATAATAATAATAATAATATGGTCCTACTAATAAAAACTCTATATACAGACGTTTAACTGTCTTATACTTATACAATGAGTAGCTCGTTTATAAGTCGTGTGTAAATTCCTTACTAATAATCACTACATACGTCGTGTATAACATTATGACTGTTACACAGCTACGTCATAGTTTCGTCATTACTTCATTACGAAAGATAATAGAATATCTGAGGTTCTCTATTGCATCCGGTAGAGCGCTCTAGTGTGGCGTGTTAAATATCGATAGTACAAATGGCTCTAATCGATTACGACACTACATTTTGGTCAAAGAGTACAAGCTACAGCAATATTATTCTAATAATTCTATGATCTTTGGTTTGTTCTTCTGTGGTTACAAGGTAACCATCATCATAAAATGACAGTCGATATGAACAGCTGTTAGAGGGGCGGCCATTTTTTCTCTAAATACAACGCTTAAACAAGGGGTTTCGTGTATATAACTACTGCAAAGCAATTCCCATTGTATAGTTACAGCCTGTTTATACGTCCATAGCTTATTCACGGTTTATTAGTAACGTTTTCTGTCTCAACTCTGCATAAGTCTCGTATAAAAACTATACACGGTTTATTAGTAAGACTGATAATTTATAATTATGTAGCTAATGATAATGTTCTCATGGTCACAGGGAGAAAAGTAAAGACGGTAAACTTGCGAATTCTAAATGAGGCAGTAGAGCAAGTGGACAGCGTCAAATACTTGGGGATGTAATATAAGCAGTAACATGAGCTGCTGCCAGAAAATCAAAAAGAGGATAGCAATGGCAAAGGAAGCATTTAATAGAAAAAGGGGCATCTTCTGCGGACATCTAGAAAAAGAACTAAGGAAGAGACTAGTGAAGTGCTTTGTGTTGAGTGTAGCATTGTATGGGGCAGAAACATGGACATTACGACGAAGTGAAGAGAAACGACTAGAAGCACTTAAAATGTGGATATAGAGAATAATGGAGCTTGCGAAATGGCCAGACAGAATAAGAAACGAAGCTGTGTTGTAAAGAAAGAATGTGTGAAGAAAGAATGATGCTGAAACTGATCAGGAAGAGGGAAAGGATTTGGTTGGGTCACTGGCTGAGAAGAAACTGTCTGCTGAAAGATGCACTGGAAAAGAAATGGTGAACGGGAGAAGAGTTCGAGGCAGAAGAAGATATCAAATAATAGACGATCATACGCGGAGACTAAGGCAGAAAATAGGGAAGACTGGAGAATGCTGAGTTTGCAGAGAAGGACCTTGCCTCGGGTAGAACACTATGAATGAAATGAATAATTTCCTTTCCGACTGCACTTTTGGAAGTGAATGTGACCCATGACAGGCAGTCCCAAGATGCGACTCTCTATGATGATTTGTTGTGTATAGTACTGGGTGTTCATTTCAAAGTGTGTCATAACGTCACTGTTGATGAGTCAGCAATTTGAAGCGAGTTTCAGCTTTTGTGTCAGAGAAGTTGCCTATTAATCAAGGCGTTCAATCTGAACTTGAGAACGTGTACGGTGTAACTTGAACGCCGTAGCAACAGATGACGGTCTGTACGGTCTGTGTG
Organism: Periplaneta americana; assembly: GCF_040183065.1. Lineage (NCBI taxonomy): Eukaryota > Metazoa > Arthropoda > Insecta > Blattodea > Blattidae > Periplaneta > Periplaneta americana. The sequence goes on along the minus strand of NC_091123.1, from coordinate 25,518,842 downwards.
CTACCATAACCTCTTTCGAACTGTGTTTTGCGCGGGCAAGTCGTACCCAGGATATTTGTTATCATCGGTTGCGTACGGCAACATTCCACAATACAAATCAAATGCTCCGTGTCCATGTTGACCGTCGAAGTTAATGTCAACAAATACGTAAGTAATCGTCTTAATCCTCGTCATATCTCGACAGTAAGAAAAAAACTCACCTCAGTACATGTTTCGAAACAGTTCATATTCTTGTCACTACCGGCGTTACCTTACGTATCGGTAAGTACTCTTCAGAATGAACGCCGTACTTGCTAGGCAACTTCTCTGGCACATATGTAATACACCTCTGCGGAAATGTATGAAGATTGAATTCTCTAGGCTCATCGGCTAGCCACATGACGGCATACAGCGAGCCATGACACACTTTGAACTGAACACCCAGTATAAGACAAACAATAAACACCTTGTTATTACTCTGGAAGAAGTATAAATCTTCTTGACTCTAACGAGAATCGAATCCAGATCGTCTGGATTTGTAGTAAATAAACATTACACTTTGAGCCACAACGGAAAACAAATAAAGGTCTAAATACTCTACATAAGAAATACTATGTACGTGTTACGGAACAGATGTAAATTGCTCTCAATCGATAACTTAGTCTCGAACAATGAGTAGCTAAACTCAGGTCGGTCCAGGAACATCTGCTGGAGTACATTGACCAAGTCGAGATATAGATCGCCAGCAACGAGGGAACAACCTTGGCAAGGTGAGACTGCAAGCTGGCTGACTAGACTACAGATCAACCACTTTATCTCTCTCAATTCTTTGTTTCTTTTATTTTTCGGGTTTATTTGCTTTCTGTCTGTTTGTACATACGGAACTCTTTAAGTCAGATCATTGAACCAAGCCCAGTTAAAAGGTATCGGCGATAAATTTCATTCACCGGGAACTCGCATTTAATTTGGCTACTGATGATTTTCCCTTCTTCTTCTTCTTATTTTATTTTTGTTCCTGAGCTGATTGAGAAAAGCACCGCCCGCCACGATAAACAGCCCGAGCGAATCTTGAAATGTTTGTTCAAGGTTTTCTTTTCATTAAACCTGACTGAAAAATGGTGTGGCAAATTTATTGCATTAACTCTGGAGTGTTTTAGTAGTGGTCATGTCATTTCCTTATTCAAATAATTATAATTAAAGCTTCTTATTTAAAACAGAATTCCTGTCCGCTTTCTATTCCTTTAATTTTTTTAATTTATAAAAAAAGAGGATAATCTTTGCTGCCGAATGTCTTCTGTTTCTACTGAATAGACGTCAAACAAACGTGATTAAGAGCTACTTACACAATTTCAAGGTAGTGCTTTGATTTGAGGGATGTGGGGAAAATCTTGACAGTCCGCAAAAATGTAGTTTTGAGAAGATTGAGGAAACTGTTTTAATGCTATAAAATATTTCGTAATTTGTGTAAAGTTTTTGTCTGAAAATTAGCCACGACACTATTTCTTATATGATGCATATTATGCAATCTTATTTTACAATTATGTGTTTATTTGATCAATTCCGTCCAATAACTTATCATCTAAATGTACCGAGCATGTGACTCGCATTCGGGAGGTCCGTGGTTCGATTCCCGAACCAACACAACTTGACTGTGATTTTTCTGTGGTTTTCTACAGTTACTTAGGCAATGTCAGGTCGGAATTTTCATTGTCACGGTCCATTTCCCTTCCCCTTTCGTGTAGAAAAAGAATTTAGATTTCATATCTATCAGTCATCTTATTCATTTCATTCCATAGACATATTCAGGTCAAGACGCATGCCTTCGTCCGCTTGCAGGAGGGGAATCCTTTCTGAAGCCGTCCCTGGGTTCTGAGCCTTTCGTAATATCTCTGCCAGGATTTATTTCTTAAGGACACTTCCAAGAGCGCTTCGACACCTTAGAAGAGCTGTCGGAATGGCGGGGGAGCCTAGTTGGCCCTTTGGGTGAGCGGGTGAAGGATCTCATGTGGCCGGTGGGTTGGTACATCTGATTGTCATTCACCCTATAATTCGGGGTGCACAATAGGCCACTGTCGAACCGATGTGCTGAAGAGTCGTCTCTAACTTGCCCCTAGCCAGTCAATACTACTAATACTCAATACTACTACTGCTACTATTGATATTTTAATTAGACATTTTCATGTTTTTATATTTATTCTATTACACTTTTACTACGTCATACTACTTTTCACGAAAAAAAACGGTACGAAAGAACGTGTTTCAACCAATCATGGCTGTTCATCGCTAAAATTTTATCGCTTCTCTAGCATATGTTTCTTTTTATCACTTCCCTAGCATTTGTTTCTTTGTTTGCCAACATTTCAAAATGCATATTCTTTACGGTACTATAAAACATGGTTTACGATCGTCATTTGTTTCCAGCATAGGCAGTCAACTAAAATGGCGGCTCCGTTCAAACGTTTTGGTGAAGCTAAAATCAGAGAAATAGAATTTTAGTAAGTCAATTAATATTTTATTATATTAGAGTACTTTATTTCTCCTAATGTCCACACCTGTGGAGTAACGGAGGTTTTTCCGGGTTTTTCCCTCAACCCAATTTGATCAAATGCTGGGTAACTTTCGGTGGTGGACCTCGGACTCATTTCACCGGCATTATTACCTTTATCTCATTCAGACGCTAAGTAACCTAAGATGTTGATACAGCGTCGTAAAATAACATACTTAAAAATTTCTTCTAATCTCTATATATATTTTCTTCTAATCGTGTAATAGTCAATTAAATCCCACTAGAGTTTAGTGAGATTACTGTTGATCAAACTATTTAATCAAATTCAATGTGCTTTTCAATATTTGTTCACTCTATTATGGTAAATTTATGTGAAAAAAATCATCCAGATATCTTTGATGTTTCCAGAGAAAAAAAAAATTATTTAAAATGTTGAAAACTCACGTCTAGGTCGTCTCAAGATGATGACGTCGATAACATTAGTTGGATGGGCAGTTGGACAGCCCCAGTAATGCGATTAGCAGATCTGTAAGGCACGTTGGAAGTGTTGGATCAGGCGTGATTTTAAAGTGCCGTGCAGAATGGAAGTGATATCTCACGTAACAGTCGATCTGAGCGTGTGTGGCGCCCGGCATGGGATGCTAACAGCTGTCCGCGTGACCTTCCGCATTCCTGCCGGCCATTGTGCAGCAGATTAATTGCGTTTTGTGACCGGTTCTTGAGTGGCAGCGGCCCGACTCCCATTCGCTACTGCCGGTAGCAGATAGTCGAGATAATCCAGATCAGCTCAAACGATATGCACGTGAAAAATTCACCATTACAACAGAACAAACAGCTACGAAATGTATCAATTTTCAGGCACTTCCATTACAATGGTAATTATCAATAGGCATCTTCTTAAGGGCACTGGGTAGAGCTAGTGACAGTATTTTCGCGTATAAATATATAAATTATTTTTTTCCTCTGTTTCTATCAAATACAGCGTCTTAAGTAGGTTATCGAACTAAAACTTATGGCTGTGGTCTCACAAAAGTATTGATTCATGTACAGGATGTGGCAAAAAATAACACTTTTTTTTAAATGGCACCCTATACCTATTAAATTTTACATATTTTAACTCTCCATTCAATTTTATGTATTTGAAATGTCTATTCAATTTTACACTTATTTATTTATTATTTTGCTAATAATTGTAACATAAAATATAATATACAGGTTGTTTAAAAAATACGGGGCATAATTTCAGGTATGTATTTCCCACATGTAGACAATCAAAATAGTTCATTACAACATATGTCCGGAAATGCTTCATTTCCGAGTTATGGCCTTCACAACATTTAAATTCGCCGGAACGTTTTTCTTTCCGCAGGTCGTTGTCATTACAGAAGATGTTCAAAATGTCCACCTCCTGCTTGAATACAGACCTCACATCGATGTCTCATTGACCTGCGAACACGATCCCAAACTCCAGGAGTATTGCGTATGTTCTCAGAACATGCCACAATTCGATTCCGAAGGGATTACAAATCAGGCACCGGAGACGAATAAACCAATGATTTTAAATGGCCCCACAAGTAGAAATCGAGAGGGTTCAGATCAGTTGAGCGTGGAGGCCAAGCAATTGGGCCACCTCTACCTATCCATCGATCAGGAAACCTTCGATCCAAGTATCGGCGAGCCGTACGACTGAAGTGTGCAGGAGCGCCATCATGCAAGAAGTGAATGTGTTGACGATTGATCAGTGGAGTGTCTTCTAAAACATGAGGTATGGTGATTTCCAGGAAGTTTGTGTACGCCTGCCCCGTAAGTCTGTTTACAAGTACATGGGGTCCAACTAATCGATCACCAATGATACCGGCCCACATGTTGAGGGAGAACCGCACCTGGTGATGAGATGGAACAGTTGCACGTGGGTATTCATACGCCCATACATACTGATTGTGGAAATGTGTTATGCCGTCTCGTGTGAACTGAGCTTCATCTGTAAATAATACTAAGGCAGGAAAGTTCGGATTTACACCACACTGCTGCAAGAACCACTGACATCGTGCTGGGTAATCTGCTGGTGACAGGGCCTGTACACGTTGCAAATGATAAGGATACAATTGATACTCTTTCAACAGTCTCCAGACAGTCGTATGAGGAACATTTACTTGCAACGCTACCCTTCGTGTGCTGATAGAACGAGTCATGTTCACAGCCTCCAGAATCTCCTCCTGTACTTCTGGAGTTGTAGATCTTGGTCGTCCCCTTCCCAAACCAGGAGAGTTAAATTTTCCATACTCGCACAGACGGTAATGGAGACGTACAAATATTTTCCGATCTGGACATTGTCGCTGTGGGTACCTCTCCTGGTACAAACGACGAGCCAGCGCAGAATTGCCGTCCGCCTTACCGTACATGAAGTGTATCTCTGCCAGCTCTTGATTTGAATACATGTCGCACAGTCTAACGCCTACACAACACTGAATGTAACCTTCGCCTCGGAATGAACTGTCAGAGTGCCCTCTTAATGTCTCCTTTGACGGTAACGACCTGCGGAAAGAAAAACGTTCCGGTGAATTTCAATGTTGTGAAGGCCATAACTCGGAAATAAAGCATTTCCGGACACATGTTGTAATGAACTATTTTGATTGTCTACATGTAGGAAATACATACCTGAAATTATGCCCCGTATTTTTGAAACACCCTGTATACAGAAAAACTTTAGCTCGCCCCTGAAAGAGTAGAACTCGTGCTCAGGGGCAGATTCCTGAATTGAAATTAATAATTATACAATACAATTTGTCTTATGTCTACTGAGCAATTATAGTATATAAATTTAAATTTACAATTTTTCAATTTTTATAAACTCCATACATAACTTTTTAAATTTAATAGTAGAACTATTAGAATTGACAAGATAAGGATATTTAAATATAAATTTGTTATATATTCTTGGGCCTAAATTACTACTATTACTACTACTACTACTACTACTACTACTACTACTACTACTACTAGTACTAGTACTACTACTACTACTACTACTACTACTACTACTACTACTACTACTACTACTACTACTACTACTATTACAAATAGAAGTTTGACTCAGCATAAATGATGAATACTCTCTTGTAAATGTTAAGGTTCTTTCAAATTCTTCGATAATGTAACACAAAATAAATGTGTGTATTCACATGGAGTAGTTTGTAAATTGAACTAATTTGATTGTATATGTTTGTATAGTTTGGCTGATGAATTGTATATGCTTTTAAAATAAATACTAGTCTGTATAGCTCGACTAATGAATTGTATATACTGTAAATTGAATGGTAGTCTGTATAGCTCAATTGATGAATTGTATATACTGTAAATTGTATAGTAGTCTGTATAGCTCAACTGATGAATTGTTTATGATTATAAATTGAATTAATCTACTTGATATTAATTGCACAAATTTGTATGGCTTAATGAAAGTATGCTTGTAAATTGAATTAATCTGCTTACTTTGTATTGTATATGTTTGTATAGTTTTGGCCGATAAATTTTATTTGCTTTAAATTGAATAGTAATCTGTATAGCTCTATTGATAAATTGTTTGTGTTTGTAATTTAAAGTAGTTTGCATGATATGTATTATCAGTTTCTGTATATCACAACTGATTGAATTGTTTATGCCTTAAATTTAATTAGCTTACTTGTTTTGTATTATACATATAGCTCAACTGATGATTGATTGTTTACGTTTGTAAATTTAATAATCTGATTGGCTATGTATTGTATATTTTAAGTAGAGTCATCGATGTAGCTCAGTCGGCAGACTCACTGGGCTGCTGATCCGGAGCTGCGTTCGCGCTTGGGTTGGATTCCCCTTTGGTCTCATAGAATGGTTTTTTCCGAGGTTTTCCCCAGCCGTGGGACTGAAGTCGGATGGTCTATGACGAGTCCTCGGCATCAACCCCTTTGATTTGATTGCCCCCTTTTTGATTTGATTACCCCCTTTTTGATTTGATTACTTGGTTGGGTTTTACCGAGATTTTCCCAACCAAAAGGCAAATGCCGGGTGATCTTTTGGCGAATCCTCGGACCTCACCTCATCTCATTACATCTCGCCAAAATATTGTAAAAAATTGTACAAAATTGTAAAAAATTGTAGAAAATTGCTAAATTGTAAAACTGTAAAAATTTGTAAAAATTGTAATTGTAATATTGTAAAATTTTGACTTGTTCCACATCTTAAAGCTTCATTGCTCATGTAAGATCTATGAAATAAAATAAATGAATGAATGAATGAATGAGGCCATGAAACGAACAAAATAATAACATAACTGATTCAGAGAATGTTTAAATTATAACAAATGTTCAAAATAAGAACCATTCACAGCCAAACAATGTCCCAGTCCATCACGAAAGCAGTCCATTGACTTTCTCACAGTTTCAGGAGTGATCAGTTCCATCTCATTACTACTCCTTAATTTCAGGTCTTCAATACTGTTCGGTCTATCACGATACACCCTGGACTTTAAGTAACGCCACAGGAAGAAATCCAATGGATTCAGGTCAGGTGATCTAGCTGGCCATTCGATGTCTTCGCTATCCAATCCATCTACCAGGGTACATTTGGTTAAGTAAATCCATTACTCTTCTATCATAATGTGGACATGCACATTATTTTGTTTATTTCATGGCCTACTACATATGAATACACACATTTATTTTTTGTTACATCAAAGCATTTGAAAGAACCATAACATTTACAAGAGAGTGTTCATAATTTATGCTGAGTCAACTTCTATTTGTATGTAAAATTGAATGGAGATTTCAAATATGTAAAATTTAATATAGAGTGCCATTTAAAAAAAAGTATTATTCTTTGCCACATTCTGTACATGAATCAATACTTTTGTGAGACTACAGCCATACGTTTTAGTTAGATATCTCCAACGACTTTCGTTTTTGGTATTTTTTCATAAAATGAATATGTAAAGAGTTATTAGTAATATTCCATACTTAATTAACACACTGTATATAACAGTCTTTTTAATGTATTTAATACGTATTTTTGTAATAAATGATGTTGACTGATAAAAAATCCAACAACAACACTATAATGTTAACTACAATCCAATAATTTCGAGATTTTGCAGGGAAAGGTATAAAGAAAACACAAACCTCAAGCATTATGGTCTGAAAATAAACTGTACATGGCTAGCGGCGTGCGTAAGAATAATATTTTTATATTACTATTAGAAACGAGTTGTATGAGAAGTGATTTTCCAAATAAGAGAAGCCGTATTTCAAATAGCGAGACGTAAAAAGACTATGTTACATTTCGCCTTTGGTCATAAGCTACAGCTCTCGCTACAGTGATGTCGATTTTATCGAGAAACGGGTTCTGACACATCTCCCAACATTAATTGTAGTGTTTGCTAAACTCCAGTCCATGCTGCGTCTTTCCTAATGAGACAGTGTGATGAGTGGCAACGTAGCTTGGATGCGACGCCTCGAGAAACATCTGAACATCTGGACTCGCAACACATTGTTACAATGCTCTGGCGGAATTTAATTCCAATCGCAGTTTGCTTAACAGATGAAGGTTGGGAATTTGCAGTTAAGAATGATTACGCGGTATCTCATTTCTGAACTGATATCATTTACCTCAAGAGAATATTTTTTATTCAGATTTGAATCAAAATTTACAAGCAATATTATTATATTAAGTTTACGAATTAGTCCCACTTTCTCTTAGGAGTAAAATTACTCCGTAACTGCAATATGAAAAGAAGATATTACCGTTTGGTTAGTGGTAAAACGTCCAAGAAAAGGCCGCATAGAATACAATCTGTATAATGAAAAATTCATACAGAAGACAATGACTTATGCGATGCTTCTGATAATAATAATAATAATAATAATAATAATAATAATAATAATAATAATAATAATAATAATAACAGTAATAATAATAATAATAATAATAATAATAATAATAATAATGAAATATTCAAGCAGTGTTATTGAATGTCATAAATTCATCTACAGAGTAGAAGGCGTCAGAAATTAGGTACTTCCTTAATTTGGCTCTAAATAATCTTATGTTTTCAGTTTTATTTTTTATATCAATAGGAAGGCTATTAAATATTGTTACGATTGGATACTAGGAAGTTTATTAATGAAAAAAATATATTGACAAGCCATGGGGATTATTTGTATTTTTTTAATGGTCCTACACGATTCCCTAGATTTCGCATCTGCTAAAAAATCTGAAAGTTAGAATTGATAAAACAGTAGGCCTATATTACTGGTTGTTCTTTATGGTTGTGAAACTTGGACTCTCACTTTGAGAGAGTAACATAGGTTAAGGGTGTTTGAGAATAAGGTGCTTAGGAAAATATTTGAGGCTAAGAGGGATGAAGTTACAGGAGAATGGAGAAAGTTACACAACACAGAACTATTCTTCACCAGACATAATTAGGAACATTAAATCCAGACGTTTGACGTGGGCAGGGGATGTAGCACGTATGGGCGAATCCAGAAATGCATATAGAGTGTTAGTTGGGAGGCCGGAGGGAAAATGACCTTTGGGGAAGCCGAGAGGTAGATGAGAAGATAATATTAATATCGATTTGAGGGAGGTGGGATATGATGATAGAGACTGGATTAATCTTGCTCAGGATAGGGACCGATGGCGGGCTTATGTGAGGGCGGCAATGAACCTCCGGGTTCCTTAAGAGCAAGTAAGTATGTAAGTAAGTAAGCTATTGTTGTAATTACTCTTTTTGTAGTAGGGATATACTGTTACTATCAGTAGAATTTCCCAGGAATATTATTCCGAAACTCATTACCGAGTGAAAGTATGCAAAGTATAATTGTTTTTAAGGTAGCCTATCCATATTTATCTTGCATAGATTTAATAGCAAAACATGCTGAATTTAGTTTGGGAGTAATTTCTTTAATATTATTTTCCACTTTCACATATTATCGATTTGTAAATCAAGCAATTCGGTTGTTGTTGTTTCTGTTAAGGACCTATTGTTAATTATCGCGCTTGAAATTTGCGAGGTTAAATTTGGGAGGATTTAAATTGGATTATGTTAGTTTTGTTACAATTTAATACTAATACATTGACTGAGAATCAATCACATATTTTGAGGAGAATTGCGTCTGTTGAAGATTGGAATGGTTGGAGTTATTGGCTGTAGTTACTATACTAATTGTATCATTTACAAATAGTAGGGGTTGCCTACACCTTCTATTAGCGGGGCAAGATCATTTATGAACACTATAAAAATAGGGAACCTAAAATTGACCTTTGTGGAATTCCATTATGCCTATATGCTCAACTGAGAGTTCTCTATAGTGTTAATTTCCCCTGCTGGAACTGACCGACTCTCCCGCACAGCACTAAGCAGTTGGGATATGAATATGTGCTGAGAGTTTATGCGTCTGTCCGAACAAATAATGGATATTACTGTGCAGAATCGCGGGCATGCGCAGTGCAGTAGCACGGTCTGCCAGTGCCATATTTGGCTGGACCCAAGTCGGATCCGCTCTGTGTAATTGCGGGGCCCCGAGCACAGGAGTAATAAAAAGGTAACACACCGCGGTCCATTACGCCAATCAAACCCAGACCCGTTCTCGTCCATTTCACTTTTCCAAATTAAAACCGAAGACGTTTTTATTTTCTTGCTAACGATGTGGTTTTGGTTCCCGTAGCGGCCTCTGCTACTAGACAGAGCCGTATTCTGTCTCCTCGCCCAGTTTATTTTCATGTTTATTCATTACTTGGTTTAAACTGCGGCTCCAGAAGTGTCAATGCAGTAACTCAGTGGTTCCCGAACCCGCACTCTCTATTTCGTATCGTCAAAGTCCTCAATATTATCCCACTCACTAGAATACAAATACAGGGACATCATTTTATTTTTACTAACATTTTTAATATTAACCTGGCTATACCTTTGGATCAACGCCGTTTGCTACCTCCTTCCACGACTGGAGTTCGATGATACTGGCGTAAAATACAAACAAATCACTTTACTAGGTAGAGGAGGGAAGAAAAGTAGTTCATCCATTTACGTAAAGTAGGAAATATCGCGATTTTGAATGTGATAATTTTCATTAGGTTTTGTTTAATCAAAATACAGTACAGTATTAACAATAAGTGTTTTTACTCACAAACTGAGTTATCCATGCGAATTATTCATTATGCGGTGTATATTATACTATCTACAGCACATTAGCGTACGATATAGAGAATGAAGTTAAAATGAAAAATAATCATAATATGGATATTTAAACACATTTTTCAAAATGTTCATTTCGATATGGGCTTCAGTTCTTTTGTGCCTATTAAAGCACTATAGACTATTGCATGTAATTCCAATTACCAGTTTCGTCCTTCGTACTAGTAACTCATGTTGAAGTAATTCTGTACCTACTCTATAAAAGAGTACCTTACGTACTGTAAATTCAGTCTTCACTTCTGCCCGACCCGCACAGATAAAATTACTCAGACATGCTATCTACCGTCCGTCCAAGTGGTTATGTCGCAGGATCGTAGAAAGGGGGGGGGGGAATCACGTGATAGTTAATTATTTAACGAGGGCCTTTTATTTAAGTTATTTTAACAGTTGCATAATATTACGTAGACGTCCAATTAATTCCTAACAGAAATTAATGTTTTCAGAAAAGAGCTAAGAAAGCCCAGCCACTAGTTTTTACAGTGGAGCGAGCAGAAGCAGTGGGGGAAATCGGGATGCGACGTAGGCAAAAGGACGACAGTACCTGTGCGAAAATATGATTCAATATTGGAAATTTTCGTCACTGGAAAACGCGAACATATTTCTGAAACGTACTATAATCACTAACTCAGTACTGCGGCCTTGGTTCTGTATGGACGACAGTTGGGTTGGAACTTCGTTAGTGGAAGGGGTGGGAGTGAAGTACATTCAAAATCTCAGGTACAATAAAAGTTGAAGTAAAAATAAAATGATGTCCCTGTACAAATTGGACACAAAACGAAAATTAAATTCACTAAAACAAGCGTTACGATGACGATACATCACTTCATTACTAGGTGTTCTCTGCGTTTTGCAACAATTTATTTTTTTTTCATCATGTAGCGAAAGATTTCCCTAATTATATATTATTTCTTTGAACTGCTATAATAACATATACAAATAAAATGAATTCCCACGAACTAAAAAAAAAGGGCTATAATTTTCTGGATCATATAGAAAGCCACAGGCATTACAATGTTACTATGTATTTTATTGAAGGATGCACTGGAAAAAAATAGTGAACGGGAGAGGAGTTCGGGGAAGAAGAAGATATCAGATGATAAAAGATTTTAAGATATATGAATCATATGCGGAGAAAAAAGAGGAAGGCAGAAAATAGGAAAGATTTGAGAAAGCTGTGTTTGCAATGAAAGACCTGCCTTTGGGCAGAACATTTTGAAAGGATGTTTTTTCAGTTGTAATTAGTAATGGTACCGAGCTTGGTGATGGCGGTAGTATTCGGGATGCCTAGGTTCAAAGTCTGAAGCCAGCCTAACTGAATATTGTCGTTGTTCCTGCAGGAACTCCTATGTGCAAAATATAAAATTTTTCAGTAGGAAGAAAAAAAAAACATTTATTCATTCTATGGCAATGGTACAGTGTACATAGGAGATTGTGAATTCTTACATTTTCGAAGGAAAGAAATATAATTACATATAGGAGATTTTATTATTTGCTGTATCACCATTTAAGTTATTTAATAGTGCAAAAATCTTTAAAAAAGATAAATATGTCACACAGGAGTTATTGCAGTAACAACGACGATATGTTTTTCTTTCGAGGTTTTCCAGACTCGCAAAGGCAAAAACCAAATTAGGATTTACTTTCCATTTACCCGGAACGTTCTGTCCGTTGTCTATGTGTTCGTGTTGTCTTTAGGAGGTGGTTTCTGCGTCTAGCTGATCCCTCACAAGAGAAGTCCCTTCATTGTCCATGTCTCGTCGTCGAGCAAATGCAAATTCCGGACAAAAACATCTTTCTCATCTTTGCCCTCATCATGGGTTAGCGAAAGGTAGACCACTACACGTAAATTCCGGAATGAATATAGCCGGTGAAGTTACGAGAGGAAAGGAGTGGAGGTGAAGAAATGAAGAGCGCAGTGATGTTCACTTAGCAGCTGTTTACACTTCCGTGCTAAGCAAGAAGATCGTAAGTTTTTTTCTCCCTCCCCACCAAATTTGAGATAGTCGTATGTATACCTACGGAGTCAGGTTAGTATTCCTTACGTGTTAAAGTAATAAAAATAACGAATAAGTAAAGCAACGAAGATATTTCACGGCAACCAAGTTATAATTTCTTAGAAACTCGCAATATAATAATAATAATAATAATAATAATAATAATAATAATAATAATAATAATAATAATAATAATAATAATGCCAATAAAAAAGCTAAATAATAGTAAAGCAAATTGTTAGCCTATCATCAGCCTTCCCACCATTTTGATAGCTTATTTTCTCTGCTCCGCAATTTACATGCACCCGTCATCAGTTTGCTCCGCAATTTACATAGGGAATTAACTTCAGAGCTAATCTTATTCCGGAATCTATAAACTCCGTCGTGCGTGATTCAAAGGAATTGTACGTCCCCACGAGCGCTGGCCTATAAGGCACAGAAAGGAGGAGGTTAAATGGAGAAAGAAAAAAGTAATAATTTTATTGTAACTCGCCACAAAAGGAGTAAAATATCACAAGATACAAGAAGACATGTGCCGCTGTTTACAGATAAGAAAAAAACTAATGTATAAAATACATTCTTTGGTGAGATAGTTTACGGAGTGATTCATTCGCTATTTATCATGCAGGTCTGTACGGTTTTGGGCACTTCTTCGCTATCACTGCAGCTGTCACAGTGGTTACAACTCTATGACACTTGAGGTTAAGTTGAAGTTGAAAACGAAGCGTGAAGATAAATATGAGAGACAATAAACATGTTGTTTCGCAGAAACGATTTATAACAATTACACCTCCTCGGTAGGAGGTGTGTACACGTAGCATCACGTGCGCCCACTCGCAACCGTCAATCCAGCGGCACGCGCCGCGGCAGCTGTTCCGGGGAAAACAAACAAGGGCCCGCGACAGCAAATGCGGTGCGATAGCGCATTAAAATTTTAGTACTTCAAGTTCCTTACAACACGGCATTGCTGAACTGTAGGAGAAGGCAGCTGAAAGTGTAGAAATATTTATTTTACGGAGAAGTGACTGAAACCAAACTTAAAAAAAAAAGATAAGTAATGAAAATATACTATAAAACGAAATTTTCCTGCAATAAAACAAAGAGCATGGTAAAGGAATTTTATAAAGTTACCGTACATTTGTTACGATCAAATCTCTGGAGATTTAAAGGACAAAACTAAAATTATTTCAATAATTTTATTATAGAGCTCTCTTAAATTAACTGAGCACATAAGGATTTCAATTAATGACTTTCGCAAAGGACGCTATGAAAGGTTTAATATAAAATAATTTTTATATCGAAAAGGAAGCAAAAACGAACTAAATTGTATAAAAAATTTTTGTTTGAAATATCTCAAAGAATAACTTCCTGAATTTAATGACATTACTTAGTTCACCCTGTATACCGAGACTGCATGGGACTGAAGTTGGATGGTCTATGGCGAGTCCTTGGCATCAACTCCTTTGATTAGATTACCCCCCTTTGATTTGATTACCTGGTTGGGTTTTTCCGATGTTTTCCCCAACCAAAAGGTAAATGCCGGGTAATATTTTGGCGAATCCTCGGACCTCACCTCATCTCACTACATCTCGCCAAAATATTGTAAAAAATTGCACAAAATTGTAAAAATTGTAGAAAATTATTAAATTGTAAAACTATAAAAATGTGTAAAAATTGTAATTGTAATATTGTAAAATTTTGACTTGTTCCACATCTTAAAGCTTCATTACTCATGTAAGATCTATGGAATAAAATAAATGAATGAATGAATGAATGAATGAATGAGTATAATAATACACTGTACCCCGCTTAGAGAGATGGAGAAATAAGCGATAATTTCAAGTGTAAATAATGGTTTATTACCATACCTTTTTACATAACTTGATGTAAAAACTCTCCCAGTTTCCGAGAATGCTCAATGCAACTCGATGTGTGCGCCTCGAGTTGCCCTACACACATCTAAATGGTATTCATCCTCCCGCCAGGTGTTCTGTAGCATTTATGGAGTCGCTAGCGCAGCTGCATTTGTGATGCGTTGCCTCAGTTCCTCCAAAGTGTTAGCTCTTCCTCTTTGGTACACAGCATCCTTCAGAAAGCCTCAGAAAAAAAAATCCAAGGGGTCTAGATCGGTGACCTGGTTGACCAGGCAATGATTCCTCGTCTTCCGATCCACCTATCCATGTACGAAGAACACGGCGTTGTACTCGCGTAACAGATTTTTCTTCTGCTAGTCATAGCACACACTGAATTTTCTGTTGTGGTGTCCACATGTTGACCATGGCGTGTTCTCTTACCAAATGGCGCCAGGCTTGTTTTAGCAACAGACAAACGAAAGTTACGCATGCAGCTGTTTTCAAACTTTGTTGCGTAAACTTGGACAGTTTCCCTATCTTGTCAGATGTAAATCTCAATGATATCTTTAGCTGGTTTTAAATGGTGAGCATTTATTTCTCGATCCCTCTAAGCGGGACACGGTGTATAGTAAAGTATTGTAACTGCAGTCATCACAATGCACAGCCGGAGAGGAAGGGTTTGATTCAAGATTTTTTTCAAAAAACCTAATCCTTTGGCATAGGTATCGACTCAGTCACTTAAATAAATCCTTGCTGATGAAAGTGGCAAGCACGTAGGTCTCCTCATCCCTAATGCAACTAATTCATATGGTCCCAGCACCCTGTGGGCCTTCAACATTGGCCTTTAACTTTCTTAAGGGGAGAGGACGATATTTTTTGGTGAAAAATGAGTAAATTTTCAAAAAATTTTTTTTTCTTTAGAATACTCTGTGATATGTGTGGAATGCATTGCATATCATTTTGTGGGTATTTGTGCCCTTATCGGATGTTGAGGCGCCATTTTTAAACTACCTGCGCTATAGATTTTTAAATCACACGCCCCTTTTCATTGTTGTTTCCGGTAAATTAAATTAAAAAAAAAGTATTTAAAATACTCTTTCATATGTGTGGAATGCATTGCATAACATTTTATGGGTATTTGTGCCCTTATCAGATGTTGAGATGTCATTTTTAAACTTCCTGCGCTATCGATTTTTAAGTCACAAGACCCCTTTATCGTTGTTTCCTGTAACTTCATTTTTTTGCTACATTGCCAGATAAAAATGGATATAATTTGTGAACTATTAAAGATACATGCATGAAATTTAGAACACACATTCTTTAGACTATGAGGAAACTTTTCTCTGTAACAGAATTTTGTTAATAGATTTCATTTTTAAAATATGCGCGTTTGTTTGCGAAAAAAGAACTCAAAAAAGTGTTATTAAATTTTAATTGTTTATTTTACAAACGTAGGGACTAATATCAAAATTCTGTTGCAGACAGATTGTAGAGTATGCTTTTGCAAGTACATTGCAAAAAATTGTTTGAATCTGTCTTTAATAATGGTTTAGATATATCGATTTTAGTAAAATCCTACATTGGGTATATATATATTTTTTAAATCTGGGCCCCCCAAATATTTTTTTTTCAAAATATTTATATTTGGTTGAGTTGCTACAGCTATGAGGTCTCTACATACAAAAAAATAATAATAATATACACCAAATAGGAAAAAAAGGTTTAAAAAAATACCATCCTCTCCCCTTAACTGCGGTGGGCTGATTCAGAGTGCTTATTCATACAAAGTAATACTGTGTTCTCGGAATTGTCCCAGGGCTTTGCATTCATATTAGTCTTCTGATTATGTCAAATTATTAGCATTAATCCTGTAATCAACCTTCGAGCCCTCATCTCTATTTATCCAGCTATTCATTTAAAGATACAAAATTGATCGAAGTGAAACAGTTACAAAGAGAGGACTGCGCTCTGTTATTACAGTAATTAGATCGTCTTCGGAGCGGTTTCCGGCCATCAACCACAGGCGCGTATGGAGATGCCCACGAGAATCGCGCTGTCCTTGGCCTTCTGGATTCCGTAGCTGAACTGAGAGTATTTTACTAGAGACAAGCTCATAAATTCACGTTGAATTCTCACTCAAGCAAGAACTCCATTCAACAACGCCGTGTCCGAGCCACACACGGAATATCAAACTACTTTCTTACATATTGACGCAGAAGAAGCTATTATTAGCATTTACACGGTGTTATTTTCATTAATTTGATAATAATTGTAATAAAAATTCAATTGCCCATGTATTGGAATTGATTTGTGAGCGTTAGCCGATTTTTATAGGTTATTATGTGTGTTTGTATAATTGTCATTTAGGCCTATCATAAAGTAGAATTAGTATATAAAATGTATATTACTTAATTTTGTACCACGTTAATCAATATTTCATTATATGTAAGCTCGTTAATGTGCATGGTAATGATTTTTATACTTAAGTGCATTATTACTATTAATATTACTACGGTACTTCTGTTACTGTTTCATTGTATATTTCACTTCTGGTAGTGTAGGAAGAGAAGGCCTCATGGCCTTAACTCTACTAGAATAAATAGATAAGTCAATAAACAAATAAATAAATAAACAAATAAATAAATAAAAATAAATAAATAATAAATAAGTAAATAAGTAAGCAAATAAATAAGTAAGTAAGTAAATAAGTAAGGAAATAAATAAGTAAATAAATAAATACATAAATAAATAAATAAATGAGTAAGTAAATAAATAAGTACGTAAATAAATAAGTAAAAAATTAAATAAATAAGTACATAAATAAATAAGTAAATGAATAAATACATAAATAAATAAACAAACGAGACAAAAAACAAACAAATAAATAGATAAATATACAAATAAATAAATAAAATAAATACAGTAAATAATAAATAAATAATTAAGAAAATAAATAAGTAAGTAAATAAGTGAATAAATAAGTAAATAAATAAATAAATAAATAAATAGGTAAATAAATAAGTAAGTAAATAAATGAGTAAGTAAATAAATAAGTACGTAAATAAATAAGTAAAAAAGTAAATACATAAGTAAATAAATAAGTAAATAAATAAATACATAAATAAATAAACAAACAAATAGCTAAATAGACAAATAAATAAATAAGAAAGTAAATAAAGTATTCGCTAAATTTATTGTTGCACATACAGGGTGAGTATAACAGAAATAGATAACTTCAACAAATTATAGGGCAAGAACTGTTATCAAATATAACCTCACCGAGTTGCATAAATACTTTCTTGAAGTGTCTTTCAACAGCTTACAAATCGTCGTTGTTCTTGCAATAACTTCTAAGTGCAAAATATGAAAATTTGCAGTAGGAAGAAAAACCATATTTATTCTTCTATGGCAGTAGTGCATAGGAGATCATGAATTCTTACATTTTTGAAAGAAAGGAATATAATTACATATAGGATATTTAACTATTTGCTGTATCACTATTGAAGTTATTCAATAAAGCAAAAGTCTGAAAATCGATAAAATATGTCACATAGGAGTTATTGCCGAAACAACGACGAAATATTCGATATGTACACTCTGTATTTGTGAAAAGACAGTTAGTCACGAAAAAAAAAAGTATTTTATAAATCAGCATGTGTGAACTGCGAAGTAAATATGTAAGTTCTGTTGATATAATTTAAATTTATTGCTAAACTATATTATGCTTTTTAAAATTTATAATGCGTTTTCAAAATTTATTGTGGCTTATTTCAAGTTTTTATTGTCTTTTTTGCCTGCCTATTTGAACTGTTACAAATGCCTAAACATCCGGGCTCTAGTAATGACTAAGAAGCCACACTTACACCAACAAATTATCGATCACTATCGATTAGTAGAAGTCTGGTATCTTTGAACGCCAGTGCACCTAGCGGCGAACGGCGTTCACTTCCAGCACCTGATATGACGTGCACATGTTTCGCATGAACAAATGCAAGTTTCCCTCGCATTTTACCTTATTTCCTTCATTAGTTTGTAAATTTATTGTAAGAAAGAATTAGAGTTCGGTTCTATAAGAATTACTTTGTATTATGTAAATACAGTACACAGCCATGATATAATGCGTGCATAGATTTCAAGCCATAATAAAAGTCTCAATATATCGCAACATCAATTAGAACGAGAATAACAAGATTTTGTTTCTAGTGCTTGCAATGGAGAACTAATCATGAACCAAGAACTATGTAGTTGGGCGAGGCCTTTGGCACTGATTACTTTAAGATGAGATATTGTACTGGTCTTTCAATTTCTACTCTTGAATGATATGATGTCAACGCTGGCGTTATTTAGCGTCACATTAACAGAATAATTAATTGTCCCTAAACCGTAATTAAAATGGGATTAGTAAATTTAATTTTGTTTCTGATCTATTTTATTTTATTTTAAAGAAGTAGACAAATTTTATAATTATATCTATTTCCCGCTTATTATTAACTATTAAATAGTTCTTTTCAGTCAGACGTACGATAATAGTCACATTTCAATTGTTTTAGTTTCGAACTGACTGAAGGCTGGTTCACAATAAACCGGGAACGGAAACGACAACGAGAACGAGAACGGAAATACTGTTAAAATAAATGTATTTAAATGTGAGCATTTACAGTTAACTTTCATGTTCCCGTTCCCGGGTTCCGGCAAGCTTCTCGTTAATAGTGAATACTCACTTTAAATACATTTATTTTTACAATATTTCCGTTCTCGTTGTCGTTTCCGGCTTGTTGTTGTCCAGCCTTAATTGACGTACTTTAAAGAGGTTCTTTGTATTGCAGCCGGTAGGAAGGGCTTCAGACACGTACATTTGTTTATATACGGAGTTTTCTTGTGTGAAATTAAAATTAAGACCAGGGAGACCATACGTCCCAGGTTTACCGGGACAGTCCCAGTTTTGGATGCTTGGTCCTAGTGCCCCGAAAAACATTCTCGGGGCGTCAAAATGTCCCGGTTTATAAAGTCTATCATACTCCCATGATAAGAGTAGTTCGATTTGGGCCGAATTTAAACCTATACCAGCCAAAAATTCAAATCCTTCTTGGTTAGTAATGCAAATATGGGGTTAAAATAATGATGGGTAATAAGGGTTAAAGTAAAATTGTGCAAAATACAGCGCAAAGTAGCAATTAATACATCTTGATTACACAACTTTTAACACTGTATCGCTTTGGAATATGTATGATAAGAACTTCCTTGTGTTAAATTTTAACGTACCTTGTTAACATGTTTCGACCTATTTTCGGTCATCTTCGGAACTGGTCGCCAAGACCAACAACGACCAGTTCCGAAGATGACCGAAAATAGGTCGAAACATGTTAACAAGGTACGTTAAAATTTAACACAAGAAAGTTCTTATCATACGTATTCCGTAGCAATTAATATTCAGTTTATTTGAACTATTAGTAGTCAGTGAATAGCACGAAGGACATATTAATTGCTACTTTGCACTGTATTTTACAGAATTTTTACTTTGACTTACACCACTTCTGCTCTGAACGGCTCATATGTTGGCTTAGGACAGCCGATTTCGATAATGTAGTGTTGAGAATGTAACTACTAAAGTAGGCGAACAGACAGTTTCCGGTTTGGTCAAATGTTGCTTTGTCTTGCTACGCGCGCTTCTTACTCAAAATAAAGGCTGGTTCACAATAAACAAGGAATGGAAATAACGAGAACGAGAACGAAAACATTGTTAAAATAAATGTATTTGAATGTGGGCATTCACAATTAATTTTCACGTTCCCGTTTCCGGGCTCGGGAAAGTTTTCCGTAAAGGCTGGTTCACAATAAACCGAAAGGAGAATCGGAACGAAAACGAAAACGGTAAAATTGTTAAAATGTGTACATTTAAATGTGAGCATTCACAAGTGACGAAAAGCTTGCCGGAGCCCGGGATCGGGAACGGAGAGTTATCCAAGTTTCAACTTTGGCGTTCACGTTTCCGATCACAGCCCACTAGATTCATTCTATTGCCATCTAAAAGCTATTTTGTCGTCGTATATTTTGTAGCAAGAAGACCGTGCCATAACCTATGCGTTATTTTGTTCTGTGCTATGCATCATGGAGCAAGTTTTATGTGATGAAATTCTAATATTGAGTGTTGAGGAAAATCCTCACGTTTACGATAAGCGGCGCGCCTCGTATAAAGATGAGAAAATGAAGGAGAATACGTGGCTTTCAATAGCTGCATCTTTAAACACCGATCGTAAGTGAATCATATTTTATTACTGTATTGGTTGAATTACACACTACATATTCATGCTTTAATTCAATAACTACTGTTGTGTTCATTTTTGTTCTATTACAAATGTTTCTTCTCTAATTATTTTACGTTATGGTAGACTTAAAATAGGTTGTGATAATAAAGATGCATGGGCATATTTATAGTACCGTACCTAATGAAATGTTTCAGTTGAAATTTCGAAGTCGGTTAACCTGTGTTTATGTTGGCAGCCTTGTACTCATAAGAGAACGCCATTGTCAATTATACACAAATAACATCAGAATGCGTAATATCGACTTTACATATCTTATTGACATGTATATCGATATGCATAGTCGTCTACGTTCTCGGTTTATTGTGAATCAAAAATTTTCATATTCACGTCCTCTGCTTCTCGTTTTCATTCTGGTTCTCGTTCCCGGTTTATTGTGAACCAGTCTTTAACTGTGAATGCTCACATTTAAATGCATTTATTTTAACAATATTTTCGTTCTCGTTGTCGTTTCCGTTCCCGGTTTACTGTAGATCAGCCTTAAATCTTGAGTATAATGAATGACTGTGAGTTTTCTTTAATATGCCAAGAGAAAGTGTTCGCTGAATGATAAAGTTCAATAATATTTTCAATACTTTCCAAAATTAAAGTGGGAAGACGAAGTAGAGTGTACACTGTATAACTCGAAGAGGACTGTTTTTGCAAAACTTGCTAACTGGAAAAAAAAAAAAAAAACTAAATTTTACAGGAGAGACAAAACACTGCAGTAAGCAAAATTATGCTGTAACTCTCACATAGCAGAAAGCAAGTTTTGGAAAAACGATCACACTTTGACACACTACAATGAAGAGAAATAATCATATTTTACTAAGACGCCTTTAACATCATGTAGAGGCCTGCCTTATATTAATGAATCCATCAAAATCTCAATTTTACAAATTTTGCAGTTAGCAAGTTTTGCAAAAACGGTCCACATTATAAGGCTGTCCTTCCAAATTTGTCTCCCGAATGAAACCGGTAAGTTTATGTCGCCACATGAATATATATTGTTTGAACCCAACGACATTAGGTTCAATTGCAATTTTTTTAACTAGTAGACCCATGAGTATGCGCTATTTGGTACATCTCTTCCATACGATAAAGTCCAAAGTTGTTACAGTACGAGGGGCACGCACCTCACACGCAACAAATCACGCACACGCACTGGCCCACGCATAGCGACACTTGGGAGAGGCTTCTCAACGTGAAACCGGAACATGTAATCTTCAAATCAAGCGCGATTCGAAACGCTTGGCATGAGACGTGGCTGCATATTACACAGTTTTTAACGCTCGTAAAAAACAAATTTAAATGCACATTTTAAACAAATGCGTTCCGCCCAAGTGGGCGCCTACACGGCTTTAAAATAAATGATGATTTAAGACTGCCCCTGCAACCCATTCATGCTTCTTACCACAAGATTTGCCTGAGATCTTGTCATTATTTTGTAGTGGACAAAGAGCTGAAGCAGGTTTTCTTCGGGTACTTCGGTTTTTCTGTTATTTTATATTAATAACACTGGTCAACAGTCTTGCGCTAGACATAAAACTAACAAATTCTTACTAATTTCGACCTCCTGAATTCAAAAATATGTTCCATCAGGTCGGGTTTTCGAGATGCACAATATAATTCATTTTCTATTCATTTTACTAAAAAAATCACCGTATTTCGTGTGTACTATTTTGTTTTACAAATTTGAAAACAATATTAGTATACCTAAATAGGCTACCAAGTTAGAAGCACTTGTAGGAATGGAAATTATTTTATTGCCCTTTTACGAGTCTATTTGGAGGGGGTGAAACAGGTTCGCCGTATGAAATCGCTTCAGTTTACCAGGAGATTTCCGTGATGTTATTATTGTGTGTCAGACGTGTATTTCTTTAAAATGTGCTTTAATGATAATATTCAAAGTATGAATGGTTTATATGTACGGATTTGAAGGTTGTAGCATTGCTTCTTGGAATGCAATTAGGCTACACAAAATTTTGCAGCGTTTTGTACGAATGGTTCAGTTGCGCTCGAGATAAGCATTATAAAATAAAACGACCATCATTAGAGCCAGGGAAGAAAAATATTATACAAATTAGAGAAATAAAGGACAATCACTTCGAGTCTTTGTTGGAAGGAAAAGAGAGAGCCTGGATTGCATTCAAGGAGTTTGTATTAAATTTTCTGGGTAATAGTAGAAATGAGAATTATGAAGAACTAGTGAAAAATTTACTTTTGGCGTACCAAACCAGGAGTTGAAAAATGTCCCTGAAAATTCAATTCCCTCACTCCTATCTTGACTTTTTTCCCCGAGAATTGTGGCGATTTCAGTGATGAGCATGGTGAGCGTTTTCATCAAGGAATTGCAACTATGGAAAAAAAAGATACCAAGGACAGTGGAGTACCAATATGCTAGCAGACTATTGTTGGACTTTAGCTCGTGATGTACCTGATGTCCAGTGTAAAATAAAATTCAGAAAAAGAGAACTGTAATTTTCTGAACGTGAATATTTAACCTTATTGTCATTATATAAAGCAGTATTTTGGATATAAATTCGAAACTTTCTAAATAAACTGCAACCAACAACTGTTTTTATCGTCATATTCGTATTCAGGAGGCTCAAATTATATAGAAAACATGTATCACATGCCCAGCGCAAAAAGAAAGTTAAAATTTGTTACGAAGTGTAATCAGTTTATTATCAAAATTTTATCATCCTCACGAAACCGAATAGTATTTTTTGGGATTGTCAAAATTCTCCCGGAAAGAACTAATTGTTTTATGGAAAAAAAAATCATGTTTTTGTCCATTGCTTACAATTTCGCTAACTCTTGAGTTGTGTCTGTTGCTGTCTTCTTATAAACTCATTAAGAGATTTCAGAGTGGATGACCAATTAAAGCGGAATAGGACTGAAGCTTAGAACTCAATTACGCGACGTTCCTTTCCAAACAAGTTTGCGACATAAAGCAAAGCTCACGCTAGTTATTACTGAGTGACATGTAGGTCGCAAAGGGACCGAAAAGTGAAAAGTAGAAGCCAGACACTTTGCTATGTCGGTTGTGTCCGAGTCTACAACAAACCTTGCAATCTGTAGTCGTGTCAATGCAACAGTGGTAGCTGTAGTAGTAATATTAGTAGCAGTAGTTGTATCAATAGTAGCAGTAGCAGCAGTCATGGTAGCAGTAGCAGTAGTAGTATAGTAATTGTAAATGTAATATTAATTGTAATTTGTATTCTTTATATTGCAGTTGCAATTCCCTGGTAGAGGGGAAGAGAAGACCTGATAAATAAATAAATAAATATAAATAAATAGATAGATTTATTTTAATGGGTTATTTTACGACGCTTTATCAACATCTAGGTTATTTAGCGTCTGAATGAAATGAAGGTGATAATGCCGGTGAAATGAGTCCGGGGTCCAGCACCGAAAGTTACCCAGCATTTGCTCGTATTGGGTTGAGGGAAAACCCCGGAAACATCCTCAACCAGGTAACTTGCCCCGACCGGGATTCGAACCCGGGCCACCTGGTTTCGCGGCCAGACGCGCTGACAGTTACTCCACAGGTGTGGACTAAATAGATAGATAAATAAATAAATGAATAAATGAATGAATTAATAAATAAATGAATAAATAAATGAATGAATGAATAAATAAATAAATAAATAAATAAATAAATAAATAAATAAATAAATAAATAAATAAGTAAATAAATAAATAAGTAAATAAATAAGTAAGTAAATAAATAAATAAATAAGTAAATAAATAAATAAAGAAATAAGTAAATAAATGAATAAATAAATGAATGAATAAATAAATGAATAAATAAATGAACGAATAAATGAATGAACAAATAAATGAATGAATGAATAAATAAATAAATGATTAAATAAATAACTAAATGAATAAATAAATAAATAAATGAGTAAATAAGTAAATAAATAAATAAGTAAATAAATAAATAAGTAAATAAATAAATAAACAAATAAATACTATTATTACTAGTATTAGTGACAGTAGAATATTTAGAATTGTTTTTTATTTGTTGCATTTCGAAAGAAATAATAATGGAAATCAAACAATTGAAAATAAATACCTCTGACAGGTTCTAGCTGAGATGTACTACCTGATAATAGATGTACATAACAGCCAGAACCTCAGTCAGAGGACAAAAGATACTATACAGTGTGTTTAAAAAATACGGGGCATAATTTCAGGTATGTATTTCCCACATGTAGACAATCAAAATAGTTCATTACAACATGTGTCCGGAAATGCTTTATTTCCGAGTTATGGCCTTCACAACATTGAAATTCACCGGAACGTTTTTCTTTCCGCAGGTCGTTGCCGTCAAAGGAGACATTAAGAGGGCACTCTGACAGTTCATTCCGAGGCGAAGGTTACATTCAATGTTGTGTAGGCGTTAGACTGTGCGACATGTATTCAAATCAAGAGCTGGCAGAGATACACTTCATGTACGGTAAGGCGGACGGCAATGCTGCGCTGGCTCGTCGTTTGTACCAGGAGAGGTACCCACAGCGACAATGTCCAGATCGGAAGACATTTGTACGTCTCCATTACCGTCTGTGCGAGTATGGAAAATTTAACTCTCCTGGTTTGGGAAGGGGACGACCAAGATCTACAACTCCAGAAGTACAGGAGGAGATTCTGGAGGCTGTGAACATGACTCGTTCTATCAGCACACGAAGGGTAGCGTTGCAAGTCAATGTTCCTCATACGACTGTCTGGAGACTGTTGAAAGAGTATCAATTGTATCCTTATCATATCTGAGGACATACGCAATACTCCTGGAGTTTGGGATCGTGTTCGCAGGTCAATGAGACATCGATGTGAGGTCTGTATTCAAGCAGGAGGTGGACATTTTGAACATCTTCTGTAATGACAAGGACCTGCGGAAAGAAAAACGTTCCGGTGACTTTCAATGTTGTGAAGGCCATAACTCGGAAATGAAGCATTTCCGGACACATGTTGTAATTAACTATTTTGATTGTCTACATGTGGGAAATACATACCTGATATTATGCCCCGTATTTTTGAAACACTCTGTATACGAGTAATATCTAATACATACTATAGTACTACCGTTTTTATTTCAATGCAACCCCATAGGAGGTGCCAGGCAGTATTGACGACTACGTTGGACATAAATTGGACAGGGTTTTGAAAAGATATATAAGACATTTTAAAAATAATTTTATAAAAATAAGCAAAAAATTGTATTTTTCTTTTTCACATTCCGAGAAAAATATAACTTCATCCAAGACACAGGACACATCATTAAAATCCAGAACAATCCTGGGAAATCCAGGACGTTTGACAATGTTTCTTATTAGGTTCCAATCTGTCTTCGGACGGTTGACTAAAGAAGAAGAACAACAGCAACATCAAATCCATTCATTTATGATTTTAAAGTTATATTTATTCTAATTTTATGCTAACCTTAGTTTAAATAATTTTCAACGATTTCGAAACTGTTAATATTTTCAATAACTAACCTCATAATATAGCGTATACTGAAACGTAAGTTTGAAGATTGCGTACGAATTTAGCAACTATGTTGGCCTAATAATAGTACATTATGCAACGAGCCTATAATGAAGGTAATTAAGAAGTGAGTATGGATATTTATGAAACGAGCGCAAGCGAGTTTCATAATTTTCATACGAGCTTCTTAATTACCATTATAGGCGAGTTTCATACGACTTTTTATGCGCGACCATATTTCTAACTTGATATTATTAATTTTATTGTATCCGACCTGGAGCAATGTCCCGTATGTTGTGAGATGTGCGCAGACGCAAAAGTATTGATTTTTTCCGAGGAACAGATGTCCACATTGACCTTGCTAGGCCATAAGAACCTACAGAGATAACATTGGAATTAAATTAGACATTGAAAAACGAGATGACAAATTGAATTTATTTGAATATTATTTACAATTAACGCTAATTATTATAGTAACAGAACATAACCTTCTGCGACAGTATTGGATTTCCAGCCTCCGTGACTTTTCGCTAATTCTCTTTCGATTGCATATCCGAGAATAATCGATACTTGCGGTTTTATAACGGTAGAAAGCTGACCTGTCATTGGCTGAACAGTTGTAACCTGAGTCGTCATTGGCTGAAAGACCTGACCTTTAATGAGTAGGTGTACTTTAATGACATGCATTAAAGGTCTGCTACCAGGGGTATAATTACTACATTTCGGCATGGTCGAGCATAAACATATTTTATTGCATTCTGAATTTAAACTTTCAAGTGTTATTGACAGGCATTATAAACATACACGATTTTATCAAACTCGGTGCACGAAAGCGGAAATCATTAAGTGTGACTTACAGACATCTACACACACGCACACGCGTGGATTAGACTGTCATTATTGATTTCTCTCTACATAAGCTTACATAAAAGAGTGAAATTCAATCTCTACGATACGTAAACGACATGAATGTTCTTCGGAATGAATTATTTTATCTGCTAGGAAGGAATCAGAATTTAGACATTGAATGCAGCGCAGCCGCGGGTTGCCTAGCAACGCGGATACCGTAAATGGAAAATCGGAGATTACAGGATAAAGTGAACATTCTGCCGTTACAGCAACTTGCTACACCTGCGGCAAATTCTTGGAAGTCTTCACGATCGCATCTAACTCATTAGACAGAATGAAGTCATATGTTTGATTTATTGTGTTATATGTTTGTTTCTCGTGGGCGAGAAGTTGTCTGTAGAGCATGATGATAGACGGCTATAGATCGAATATATACACAGAAAAAAAAAACAAATACAAATTAATTGAGGCCGAAACTCTCTTTCAAAATTTTCAAATCAGTAAATACTGCACAGGAAAAGCGATTGCCAGTACAAAGCATAATATAAAAAAGCTTATGTATTACGCAACTTATTACATGAATAGCTATTAGGCCGCGTTAAATTATTGTGATATTCCTAATCTCTTCTTTTGCCATGGAAACGCAATTTACTAATTATTTTGTTTCTCTAATGTCAGAATTATGAACCATAAAATAACAGTGGAACTATACCATTGCTAGCAAAACGATCTAAAAGCAGAAATCAGGACCCCATGTTTTCAATAATGTTGTGCTAATATAGAAGTGATGTTTCTTCGCTATGCCAACAGTATTTTACCCCACATCCCACACCATTTTAATTAAGGTCGTCTATGAAGTGCAGATGGAAAGTAAACAGCATCAGCTCTGCATTTTAGTCACGAGTTCGACGACAGCTTCATGCAAAGCCTGTAGGTACTCACCCACCTGCGGCATGCACTACTTGGTACAATCTGATGACGTTTTCTTACCTGTAACAAACACAAACAAACATTCTTACATGTGCATAAACGAAATAGGGTCTAGGTAGGGAATAAAATAACTCACATAAAGTGGGGGAAAAATAACAGATGTATTGTGATCAGTGAACTGTTAGTTCTTAGCTGTTTCATTGATTATATGATTGCAGAGGGGTCTATACATTACTTACTTACTTACTGGCTTTTAAGGAACCCGGAGGTTCATTGCCGCCCTCACATAAGCCCGCCATTGGTCCCTATCCTGAGCAAGATCAATCCATTCTCTATCATCATATTCCACCTCCCTCTCAAATCCATATTAATATTATTCTTCCATCTACGTCTCGGTCTCCCCAAAGGTCTCTTTCCCTTCGGCCTCCCAACTAACACTCTATATGTATTTCTGTATTTGCCCATGCGTGCTACATGCCCTGCCCATCTCAAACGTCTGGATTTAATGTTCCTAATTATGTCAGGTGAAGAATACAATGCGTGCAGTTCTGCGTTGTGTAACTTTCTCCATTCTCCTGTAACTTCATCCCTCTTAGCCCCAAATATTTTCCTAAGCACCTTATTCTCAAACACCCTTAACCAATGTTTCTCTCTCAAAGTGAAAGTCCAAGTTTCACAACCATAAAGAACAACCGATAATATAACTGTTTTATAAATTCTAACTTTCATATTTCCATTTCGTACAATATTCCCGTCACGAGACATAATCATATACTTTGTCTTTTCGGGATTTACTTCCAAACCTATCTCTTTACTTGCTTCAAGTAAAATTCCCGTGTTTTATTGTGGATTTTCTCCTAACATATTCATGTCATCCGCATAGACAAGCAGCTGATGTAACCCGTTCAATTCCAAAGCCTCTCTGTTATCCTGGACTTTCCTAATAGCATACTCTAGAGCAAAGTTAAAAAGTAAAGGTGTACTTTACATTGTCAAGGAACTTGATTTTTCATTCCATTCTGTGCTCAATCTTTTGGAAATTATAGGCTAAAATAAAACATGTCCAGGTGCAATACAGGCATTCCCTGATCATATGGTCAGGCACCGAATAAGACAACCCATGGCATACTCAAAGTAAGGAACACAACAATCTTGGACGGACATAAATATTAACTTTCCTGTACTGAATTTATGGCTGAAAACGCTACCGTTTGAACCAACGAGAAGGACTTCATTTCTAGGTTCCATAAATCAGGACAGTGTGTAAATCAGAGTAAGAAAATGTAAACATGAATCATTGATTGGTGTGTGGGCTTATATTCCATTTCTGTTTCGGTCTTTTAACAATCCAGAACAGAGAACAAAGAACTTGTCTGTTCCTTATGACCGGATGAGAGGCACATTTCCATATCGAACATATGCGCAGGCTGCTTTCAGGCGTGTCGGAATATCGACTGGAAGCCAATTAGCGACTCTGAAAGGGATCAAGTGGATGTAACCATAGCAACGCGTCCGTAATAGCTTCTCTATAATATATATTACTTAAGAGCTATTATTTTGTGTGGGTAACAATGAAGTGAACTGCCTGCGTTCATTTTCTCTCTCGCTCTCTACATAGAGCGCTAGATAATAAAGTGTGTCTCAAGATTTAAAATCTCACACAGAGCGAAGGAAATAATTTGAACAACTTCTTCGGGGTGGTAACTGGGATTAAAATAAGCAGCGGTTAAGACACTCAGCCGTGCGTTGTTTACTCGTATACTCACACACGTATTCGGTATTAATCTTTCTTCGTTTGGATACATTATTACTAGATTAGAAATTATCTTTCTCTTTAGGTTTTCTTTTCCTATAAAGTTTCATATGTTTTGTGCTGTTTTCTGTAGATATGCTTATCTGTGCGTGACGTCACACTCTTGCAGTTGTTAAGGTTACTGCCATGCTCTGAGCAACAACAAAAATAGTTCTACCTCCCAAACCGTAAGAGATGGATCAAAACGAACTGCATTTTTAAAATGTGGAATTTATTAAAGTATTTTACTCGTAATATGCCCCTATCCATCTCTCACAATTTAGTCGTAACAAGCGGTTAAAAGCCTTTAAAATTACAAAAAGTCTTGCATGTTCTGGATTATTGTTTAAACAACGTAAAATTTGATTTTGGAAATAAAATACACTTCATTTTTTGATAGATCAGTCTTCATTCTTTCATTTATATAATATAACATGTTCTTATAAATACGCATACATCATAGGTATTTAGTTAATAATATCCAGAAAAGGAGTTCAATTAGTGTTACGTGAAAACCTTACCTTTTCATTCTAATGACCTTCCGATAATGTTATTTAACGATAAAAGTAAGAAAATTCCTTGAAGTTATTGGCAACACTGACTATTGAAGGTTTTGTACTTCGTTGTAGATTTCTGCTTCAAAATGTATGATAAGGATAGTAATGCAAAATAATAATAATAATAATAATAATAATAATAATAATAATGCATGTCATATAACAAAACGACGAAAACATTTGCACACATTAAAAAAGTGCATAAAATGGCGAAAAAAAAACTAAAAAAATTAACGTAAAAGACTACAATTTAAAAATCGTATTAACTTATACAATTTCCCGATTACGCCGTGTTCCAAAGCTACATTTACACCTAAACTGAACTAGATAGTTGATTTAATAGCCGGATGTGACGTTAAATCCAAACATGCATAACAATCAAGTTCGTAGTAACTATAAACGAAAATGCTTGCTTGACTGATGATTTGTAAACTAAACAAACATGGATACCTCATCAGCAATATTAGAACTATGAAACCTGAAGCTGCTATGGAAGTAAAATGTACAACAATATGTTAACCTTCAACAGTGACCTTGGTACTTCGGTACCTTCTTAACATTTTTTAAATATTATAATATTTTAGGTCCTTATCTCTTCCACATTCTTCGTAATGGAACTGTATTAGGACACTGCCTTCTTAATTCAGTAGTGCTGCACCGTGATATCATAGATTTAAGAAATAGTCTATGAAGAAGGCCGTGATTCAAGCATACATGTTTCAAAACCTCCTTAATGTGTAGTTACAAGTCAGCTAATTGTTAGTCACTAGTACCACAGTCTAGTATATACAGTCACGAAGCTTGAGTTGTTAAGGGTACTAGGAACAATAGACTATGCCGGTACTATTTCGCATTGTCTGTGATGAGGCGATAATAGCAATCCTAGTGGTTAGCAACTATCTATGGGTGCATATTCCCTACGTATTGAGCTTCGTGGCTGTTACTAGACTGTGCTAAAATGTAGTAGGCCTATAGATTTGAGCTTTGGGACACGACCTAAAAAAAGTATATGAAATGTTAGTTATCAAATGGAGGTGAAAAATATATTTTGAGTTACGGTAATTGAATTTCAATAATGTTATTAATATTAAATAAAACCTTCAAGTATATTCTCGTTCACACAACCACAACACTAATGTGTATTATTGGCAGTTTCAACATGATGTATAAAAGCGACATTTTTACTATTCGGAATTTAGATTTACGACTATCTAACATAGAAAAGATTATATCTATGAAAAGAATAGCTGAGTGTAACATGAAAGGAATTATAAAATTCTACAGCAACTAAGAAATACACCTCTATCTTTATTTGGGACAAAATTTAGAAAATGCACACATAATTTAATGTAACCTGTTACAAAAAGAATGAATTAGCATAACTCTAGTGGAGATTAGGCCTATCTTCAAACATTTTAGATTATTCGCCGAAAGGGAAAAGACAACTAGGATGATTAGTGAAACATTTGGCACAGTAAGCTCATTTTCTAGCCGAAAATGAACATCTGGTGCACAATTCGTAAAAAAATATGGTTCTTTCAGAGAATCGCGGTATCGTGAATTTCAAGAAACCCTGTATTAAGGGACTTACACGCTTGTTTATTTATATATTCAAGACTTCGCTGCTGAAATAACATGTGTAGTCCGATTTACCTGCCACTTCCACTAATCACAGACGTTCCCCCTCTCCTGTCATTGTTATCATCGTCATCGGATCCGGAAAAGACGGTGTTTTCGCATCGGCGGACGTTTTTCGCATCGACAACAATGTCGTCGAGACGGGAACCCTGTGATGCGCCCAGGAACGAATCGAATCGGCATGATTGCGAACAGATGTTGAAGATGAGAGAGAGGGGGGCTAAATAAAGTCGATCAAGAGAGTGACTAACTCAGAAAATGGGTCACAACTCTACAGAGGCCAGCAACCGTTCTGAGGCTGCCGCCGCGCAGCGAGAGATCGTTTCACAATGTTCTGTCATCGCTCCAGCTAATCGCTGCTCTTTTGTTGACTTATCTTCAGTGTTGCCAGGTTCTGTGAGCAAAATAGACCTGGACAGAGGTCGAGTTTTATGAAATATTGCGTAAAAAAGAGAAAACCTAAAGACAATTAGAATACAATAAGTTAGTTACTGTATTTAGTAAACTGTCCTTGTTAATTTTATGTTATATTATTGACTAAGACCACACCGTACACGAGCCTGGCTCTTACGGTTGTGGCTAGAAACATTTTTGTTTTATAAATGTAATTTGCACTCACTACCTAGCTAGTTAAATAAATAAAAATAAAATAAACAATGTGACCAGATAGGTTTAAATTGAATATGGCAAGAAATCAGGCTAGTGAATATAAATTTAAGTATTAGTAAATTAGTAAATTAAGTATTAGTAAATTTAGAAAATTTAGTAAATAGTAAATTAGTAAATTTAGTATTAAGAATAGGCTACACTAAAGTGAAATTTGAATTTAACCGTTTGAAAGAGAGCTTTAATTTTACGCATAACAAACTGTGTACAGGTTTTACCAGACGTTTAAGGGCATCCTTCAACAGGGATGTTTCACTCCTGTCTTTATACTTATGTGAAATCCCTTGATGTTCATAAAGGAACCAAATGCCTGTGAAAAATGAAGTTTTATTTACAGCAAACCCAATCTCTCTGTCTTTCAAACTGTGGATTATATAACTATTTTTTTTAATGAACATTTCCTGAAAATTTACATTTTTTGTAGGAAAAAATTAATTAGGGCCTACTCCAGAATGGATGTATTTATATCAATGAATTTTGGGATAGAGTTGGATATTATCTCAAGTCATTCTTCCACATCTCAATAATCTAACACTTCACGTCCACACTCCTGAATTTGGATCCATTTTCACTTTTCTTTTAAGGAACAAATTTAACCTTTCCACACTTCTACCAACTCCACAACTGTTTACTAAAATGGAGGGAATAAGCTGATTAACCAGTATTAACAACTTCCAATATTATGATGTAAGTGGCATTGGCAGTCCCGCGTCAATTTGCTGCGAAGTTTAAAAAATGGCAATTTTCCTAAAGAAAATAAAGAAAAAATCTGGAATTTAATGCGTGAACGAGGTATCACAATTTGTTTAAACAAAAAGTAATATTTGCACAGGAAGCTTTTGAGATATTTCTAACGATATTCCAAAATTCGTTGATCTAAGTACAGTAGTGGTAAAAAAAACCGGACCGACCCTTGTAGCTGGTTTCAGAGCCTTGTTCACTCCAGAGCATGATAGACTGGTAACTAAGACTTTCGTGGTTCGAATCCTGCCTGGGAAGGAAACTTTTATTCCTTATTCTAATTTATTCCCAATTCTTTTCGATTGCAGCGATATTTTACTACTTAATTAACTTATTATTCACAGAACATGAATTTTACCAGCAACTGAAAAATATTGGGAATAAATCTGAATAAGGAACAAAAGGCAGGATTCGAACCACGAAAGTCTTAGTTACCAGTCTATCGTGCTCTGGAGTGAACAAGACTCTGAAATCAGCTACAAGGGTCGGTCCAGTTTTTTTTTTTTTGCCACTACTGTACATTCATTCTGGAATAATTAATTTTTCTCCTACAAAAAAAAAAATATATATATAATTTTTCAATAAGTTTTTATAACAGGAAAATTGTTATATAATCCACAGTTTGAAAGATAGAGAAATTGCGTTTGCAGTAAAAAAAAATTCGTTTTTTTCGCAGTCATTAGGTCCCTGTATAGACATTAGGGGGTTTCATCTATATATATAATTTGAACTGGTAATGGAAATTACGGGAAAACGGCTGAACGGATTTTAATAAATAGCCCCTCATTTTGAAGCTTGGAAGCCAAAGTTTTTCGGAAAAGTAGTAGTTTTCAGTGAAATGTCAATTTTCCTACATAATTTTCCTATTTTCCAAAATCCATCTGTTGTCAGTTTTGAGAACTAATTTTATCGAATCACGACCGACTTGATTGAATTTCAGAACAAAACACACATTACAATAAACAATAGGCTATTACACGAAGGCCATGACCTGCAGGATTGCCGACATAATAGAGCTCAATTCAATTTGTTATTAAAAACTGATTCTGTAGTGTATAATTTTCTGAGTACAGCTGTGTATTGGATATTCAAATCTACGAAACTTGAGGTGGTTTGATGACATTGTTACCATTAGAAATTAAATATTATTATAGTTAATATCATGATGCATCTATTTTTCATTAATTGTACATAATATTGATGCTATATTGATGACATGAAAATGAAACGTTTTGAGGTTATGTAAGTAAATGTAGAGAATATCTTAATTTAGATCTTCATTTCTATAATTTACTGAGTGACTGCTATATATAACTACAAAACTTAAGTAAGATAATAATATTGTCATTAAAAATCAAATATTTTTATGCTTATTAAACCAGTGGGGTTGGGTCTTTTTCATATACTTAATGGCGGTGTAGTGCAGATATTGATATGTGTCATTGTCTTCAGTATTGGCTCGAGAGAGCGCAAAAATTACAGTTCCTAAGGAAAGACCAAAAGGTATTACTTACTGATAAAATAAGAGACCTAGAAAATTTTGTAGTCTCCAGATCATTTCAGCAAGATCTCTTAGTAGGATAATTAATGATTTTACGCTCTACATTTCAAGTTCTACATGTAGCAGCTATACGAAAATGCTATTGTTCGAAAGCTTAGCAAACCTGACATTTTTTTAACTTTTGCCTACAATCCACAATGACCTGAAATAGCTACTGTTATCGTCCTGACATTGATACTTGCGTTTCACGTTGAAACTCAAAAACTGAAGTTGGATAGGTTCAAGAAAAAGTATTTGGCCTAAAAGTCCATTCAGAGGGAGTATGTTTCATTATTATGGAAGCAAATAACTATCAAAAAGACAAGTATTCTTCATTGAAAATAAATCTGAAAAATTTTTATTTGAACGTCTAACGAACTTAGTTTGCAGCAACATTTGTTGCACAAGCCACTAGTATAACTATAAAGGCAAGAGTGAAACCACTTTTGAAAGGGTGTCCTTAAACGTATGGTAGAAACTGTATAGTTCATATTAGAGGAGAAGAGGAGAAAAATTCGCTCCGGCGTCGGGGATCGAACCCGGTTCCTTAGTTTTACGTACCATTGAGGTACGCCGAAATTCAATCCACAGCGCCAGATAGAATCCCTCTCCTCCAGTTTTTTTTCCCTTTGTGGCCTGACTCCAAGTTCGACATATATATTGACATTTATATTAAGTCAACTGCCATTATACAAGGAGCGCACTCAATTGAATGAGTTGGTGGCCAGGATTCCAAAATAACATACATTGTTGGGCAATGAAACTGTATAGGCTTAAGTTACCTATGTACAAAGTGTCATCTGACTGGTTTAAAATTATATGAATTATTAAAAGTTTTGTAAATTTAAATTGCATTTTTAAAAATCACTACCCCTCCTACAAGTTTCAGAACTTTTGCCTAAAATTTGCTCCACAAGCCTTTCAAACTACCTGAAACATGACTTGCTATGTACTGTTTTCAGATTATTCCTCAAGAGCTAAGAAAAATTATTTTATAATGAAATATAAAACTAGGTACAAATTATAGTGTCCAGCAGGAAAGAAAATATTTCCGAAAAAAAAAATCTTAAGGTTTAAGGAAAATTCTGATATAGCAAGATTTGTTAAGCAAACCTTTAAGGAAATCTACACGCATATAGTACAAAATCTTAAGGAATAGTATTTCTTAGTAAATCAATATGTAAGAAAAATGCATCTGGAGAAAATTGAGTTTAAAATATTAAGATGAGGTTAGCTGCTTTATCTCGCAATCCGCCATTGTTAAATTTGCTTATTTGAAGGCTTCAGAGCCATAGTGGGCCAAGCGCCATTTATTAAAAACGGAGAAAGCAAGGGTTAAAGTTAAGTGAATGCCATAGTTGAATGGAGATTGACATATCATTTAGTTTGAATGTATATGCTTTATATGTTTCCATTGAATTATGGTGATATCGTCATTTAAACTCTTGTTTTCTACGATTTTAGTAAATGGCGCTTGGTTCTGAACCCTTCATTAAATGCCCCATTATCTCTGGAACTACTGAAGATATCATACGTTGTTAAATTATGAACATATTGTTGCTTAGAGACTTAAGGGGTAAATGCACCTTTCGTCAATAGAATTTCACTATTATTCAACTTTTTTTTTCCCCAGATTCCGTAAATCCTTTGCAAACAAAATTTGCCATGCTTAATATACACTATCTGTACATCACTAAAAAATTCTAATGTTTTTGAAAACCTAATACAATAGCCATTTTTTAAGTATGAAGAAGTATGAAATACTTCACGTATTTTGCTCAACAGGACAGATTTTACATGATAACTCAAAAAGTACTTAAGGGGTTAGGTACAGCTTACAGCAGTAAAATTTTGGAAATATTCAACATTTTTTTCTCTATTATTGTATCTTGTACAATAATGGAAATTAGTCTTTCTGTTATATGAAGAAAATATTTTTACGATTAAAAAAAAATTATTTACATTTTTTTTTTTTTCAAAATTCAGTTCACTGTGCAGTGATGAAGCGTTTCTCACATAACTAAAAAACTATCCAACATTCTGTGATGAAATTTTTTGTGTGTATTTATGTATGTCATATCTACAATATGATGCAAGATAACTTCTCTACCTTTGATAGATTGTCTGATAAAAATAAATTCATTTTAAAAATAGTCTGGCCGCTAAATCAGGTGGCCCGTTTTCGATTCCCGGTTGGGGCAAGTTACCTGGTTGTGGTTTTTTACGGGGCTTTCCCTCAACCCAATATGAGCAAATGCTGGGTAACTTTCCGTGTTGGACCCCGGCCTCATTTCACCAGCATTATCACCTTCATGTCATTCAGACGCTAAATAGCCTAGATGTTGATAAAGCGTCGTAAAATAACCCACTAAAAAAAAAACAAAAGTTGTTACCGTCAACAACGCCGACAATCTGGGTATATATGATCTAGGAAAACAGTAAAATTTTACTGGTGAAAGGTGTACTTCCACCCTTTAAACAAGTACAACCTGAAATCAAAAACGAACGAGCCACAGAGGTAGCTCAGGCGGTAGCGCGTTTGCCTACTGACCCCGAGTTACGGTCGCGCGTGGATTCGATTTTCGCTTAGGCTGGTTATCAGATTCGGTTTTTTCAGAGGCTTCCCCAACCGTAAAGCGAATGTCAGATAATCTATGGCGAATCCTGGTCCTCATCTCGCCTAATACCATCTGGCTATCACCAATTCAATCAACGCTAAATAACTCAGTAGTTAAGACAGCGTCGTTAAATAAGCAAGTTAAAACAGTTAAATAACCAAGTTTTCACTCACACAAAATAAAAATTAACAACTTTTACAACTATTTGGATCATTAATCACAAACACATATTAAAGAGAAACTTGTAAAATAAGTAATCGAAAGCTCGTAACATACTTATATGTCAAATGTTTCACTTTTACTTTTTAACTTCTATTTACTTTTATTAATATTTATTATCCGTAATGCTTATTATATCAAACTTAAAATTGAGGTTAACATATTATTTGAAAATGTATGTATCTGATTATATCGCATTAGCGACGAAAACGTTAATACTAATGACAAAATATGTAATACAAAGAATTTATTCCTTGAATATTGTATACGTCATTGACTGAAAATAACAAAAAACATTTAATTGAAGTTAAAACAGACCAAAACGACTTAAAGCATAAGCTTCTAAGAAATATGTTGTTACTTTTAGACCTTGAAGTGTGTCCTATATCTTATGGAACTCCCTGCATCCATAAAAGAAATACGATAATAGTTAACTGTTGTGCTTCAGCAGAGGACAGATAAAAGGATTTATATTCGTAATTACCCCTCTACCTGGCAACGCCGCTTCTCCTCCTCCTTATACGATAATAAAAATTGAGTCCCCATTCGTAAAGTCACGCATGACTCACGGCGAAAGTCCTCTGAATGGACAAGAGAGGAGATGCCGGGTGGCCGTGAGCGAGCGAAATAGCCCCAACAGGATTTTCGTGTGTGGACATTTAAAAATACATCGATGTGGGTGGTGGGTGTGTAGTTAGGCCCTGACATTCGATGCGGGACGGCAGGTCGTCTCTTTTTATGTCCATTACGACCAGCCTTGTATTCTGACATTTCGATTCTCATTAATTATTTGGCACCAATTTCGTTTCGGC
Organism: Periplaneta americana; assembly: GCF_040183065.1. Classification (NCBI taxonomy): domain Eukaryota; kingdom Metazoa; phylum Arthropoda; class Insecta; order Blattodea; family Blattidae; genus Periplaneta; species Periplaneta americana. Next base: position 25,480,126 of record NC_091123.1, on the reverse strand, counting down.
TGATGACATCGATGTCAGCCAGACTTTTAAGGAGAACTGGCGTGTCAATGGAACAAGGTTTTTTGTTACATGTCTACATTTCCATGGACTGTTCAACATAATCATTAACACACACTCGTAATTCATATTGAAAACAATCTATAGCCTATGCCATTATTTAGAAGCAACATTGCTGGTTGCGGTAAATTAAGGGGTTAAGTACAGCCTACGGGAGTAAAATTTTGAAAATATTCAACTTTTTTTCTGCATTACTGTATCCTGTACAATAATGAACATTAGTATGTGTAAACCACTGTCCCTCTGCTATATGAAAAAAAATATTTTTACGATTTAAAAAAATTATTTACATTTTTTTTTTTTCAAAATTCGGTTTACTGTGCAGTGATGAAGCGTTTCCCACATAACTAAAAAACTATCCAATATTCAGTAATGATTTTTTTTGTGTATTTATGCATGTCATATCTACAGCACTCCTCTACCTTTCACAGATTATCTGTTAAAAAATAAATTCATTTTAAAAATGGTCAAATATCAGTATTTTCTTCTAACACAAAATAAAAAAAAATATTATTTATTAAGGGATGTAGTTGAAAGAGCATGATATTGTAAACATGAGTTTCAGCAATAAAATAAAATAGAACATGAAAAAGCTAACACGTTTATGAGTTATGAGGGAAAAGCTTTATCACTGCACAGTAAACAGCCACCATTTTGAATTAAAAAAAATGTTTTAAATCGTGAAACTATGTTTTCCATATAGCAGAGGGACAGTGTTTTGCACATACTAATTTTCATTATTGTACAAGATAAAGTAATGTAGGAAAGAAATGTTGAATATTTCCAGAAATTTTACTGCTGTAAGCTGTACCTAACCCCCTTAAGTGGAGAGAGGGTGAGATGACCCAGGACATAAATTGATGTAATCAGGAAGAGCCGGCATGTATTCACTACAGAAATATGCATGCAAATATTCACAAAACGTACTGAAATATCCACTATAAATATGCAATATGTCATAGGGCACACCGGTCACCAATGTATGGCAAACGGGAAGGTATAGTGCTACCAAATTTACTTAAACTTCAAATACAAATATATTATTTTTTATTTTAATGTACCGAAGTACATATGATATTTCCATGCAGATATTCTGCGTCATCATACGATGAAAGAGTAATGGAACGGAGAAAAATTCTCTCCAGCACCGGGATTTGAACCCGGGTTTTCAGCTCTATAAAGAATCAGCACGTAGAGCTGAAAACCCGGGTTCAAATCCCGGTGCCGGAGAGAATTTTTCTCCGTTTCATTACTCTTCCATCGTTCAAATACAAAACTGTGTAAAATAAATAATAATGATAATAATAATAATAATAATAATAATGATAATTCATGGCATTACAGTCCTTTAAGGGCCCATAGTAACCAGTCAGCTGCTTGCCTCACGCTCACATACCGAAGCAGAGGTGGACGATCATCCAACCAGAATGGCGGTATCGTGTGACCAGCATTATGATCCCCCCAGTCGTAATACCTGGTATTCGTAACCGGATTTCGTTACCTATCGTAGCTCCCCAAGTGCATTACGATGCTGGGTGGGCACCGGTTTCATACATTGACCTAAATCTCATGAGAAAATTTCTTCCCCCACAATGACGATGGCGAAGATGATGAATACATTTAGGAGCAAAATTCAACTCGCTAAAGTTGGCAGTGATTAATTACCACTCTGTAATAAATTATAATTAAGCTATAACTGACAACAGTAATTTCTGAAATATTAATAAATTACCTAATTTATACATTTATGATTTGGAACGGGTTCTCCAGCCTAAACATTTGCGTCGCCAGCCATATTATTAGATAACCCACGCCGTAACTGCTGATTCCTCCATCACACCTTCGCAGTGCGTGTTGATTGGACAGCAGCCTTGTTAAAAGCAACTCCCACACCTTCCAGTTTATTACAGTGCGAGATTTACCGGCATATAATCACTCCAAACTATGCTTACAAACACTACCTTAATAGCCTACAAAGCGTACGGATAATGAGAACTGAAGTGGTTTACTCAGCTGACGGGATCACACTTAAGGGACTAACACGTAATATCTGACGTAGTTTAATCAGCCGATGGTGCCTCTGGAGAAGCCACTAACAGATAATGACATCTGATGTAGCATAAGCAGCTGAACGATGTCTCACAAGTAGTCACCGATAGATAATAAGATTTGACGTACCTTAATCAGCTGACGGTGTCTCACAAGTAGTCACCGATAGATAATGAGATATGACGTAGCTTAATCAGTTCATGGTGTCTCACGAAATGGAACCAACAGATAATGAGATCTGTTGTAGCTTAATTAGAAGAGTCCATCAGCAGATAATGATATATATGACGTAGCTTAATCAAGTTCATGGTGTGTCACGAAAGGGAACCAACAGATAATGAGATCTGTTGTAGCTTAATCAGTTCATGCTGTCTCACGAAAGGGAACCAACAGATAATGAGATCTGTTGTAGCTTAATTACAATAGTCCACGAACAGATAATGATAACTGAAGTAGCTTAATCAGTTCATGGTGTCTCACGAAAGGGAAAAAACAGACAATGAGATATGTTGTAGCTTAATTACAAGAGTCTACCAATAGATAATGATAACTGACGTTGCTTAATCAGTTCATGGTGTCTTAGGAAAGGGAACCAACAGATAATGAGCTCTGACGTAGCTTAATTACAAGAGTCTACCAACAGATAATGATAACTGACGTAGCTTAATCAGTTTATGGTGTCTCACGAAAGGGAACCAACTGATAATGAGATCTGTTGTAGCTTAATTACAAGAGTCCACGAACAGATAATGATAACTGACGTAGCTTAATCAGTTCATGGTGTTTCACGAAAGGGAACCAACAGATAATGAGATCTGTTGTAGCTTAATTACAAGAGTCCACGAACAGATAATGATAACTGACGTAGCTTAATCAGTTCATAGTGTCTCACGAAAGGGAACCAACAGATAATGAGCTCTGACGTAGCTTAATTACAAGAGTCTACCAACAGATAATGATAACTGGCGTAGCTTAATCAGTTTATGGTGTCTCACGAAATGGAACCAACTGATAATGAGATCTGTTGTAGCTTAATTACAAGAGTCCACCAGCAGATAATGATATGTGACGTAGCTTAATCAGTTCATGGTGTCTCACGAAAAGGAACAAATAGATAATGAGATCTGTTGTAGCTTAATTACAAGAGTCCACCAGGAGATAACGATATGTGACGTAGCTTAATCAGTTCATGGTGTCTCAAGAAAAGGAACCAACAGATAATAATGAGATCTGTTGTAGCTTATTATAAGAGTACACCAGGAGATAATGATATGTGACGTAGCTTAATCAGTTCATGGTGTCTCACGAAGAGGAACCAACAGATAATAATGAGATCTGTTGTAGCTTATTATAAGAGTCCACCAGGAGATAATGATATGTGACGTAGCTTAATCAGTTCATGGTGTTTCACGAAAGGGAACCAACAGATATTGAGATCTGTTGTAGCTTAATTACAAGAGGCCACCATCAGATAATGAGATCTGACGTAGCTTAATCAGCTGACGGTGTCTGAAGAAAAGGCACGAACAGGTAATGACATCTGATATAGATTAATCAGCTGATGGTGTCTCGTGAAATAGCACTAACAAATAATGAAACCTGACGTAGCTTAATCAGTTGATGGTGTCTCAGGAAGAAATTAACAGATAATGAGATCAAACGTAGTTTAATTAACTGACAGTATCGTACAAGAGGCCACCAACAGATAATGAAATCTGACGTAGATTAATCAGTTGACAGTGTCTCACAAGAGGCCACCAACAGATAATGTTACCTGACGCAGATTAATCAGCGAATGGTGTCTCAGAAAAGAGGCACTAACAGATAATGAGATCTGACTAGTTCATCAACTAACGTGCTAACGGGTCTCACAAGAGGCTACCAGCTAATAATGAGATCTAATTGACGGCGTCTCACAAAAGATCTCCTACTTTGATACCAGACAAAGCTTATGAGAATGGAGTCATTGTTTGGATATATTACAAGTGGAAGATAAACTACATCAATGTTTGACGCCACCTACACGAACAGTTTTTTTCGCAGATGAAGCTGGCTAAATCAAAATCGAGATCGAGACTTACAGACGAGGATTTGAAGGATCAGCTTATAATTGTAATGACTGAATTATTCCTTATTTCAGATAACTATACTTGCGGGATGACGATGAGTAATTAGATGAATTTTATGGATGTGTTTTCTAGCAGGTAGTCTATTCCATAATAGCACATTTTTTAATTTGTTTCGTATATTGATATACAATTTTAAGTTTATAGTTTAAAATGTGTAGGCCTATGTCACATGGCGTATATTTTGCAATCCACCGAATATAGATTGGAATGAATATTTACACTGTTGCAATTTAATTCTTCGACACAAAAAATTATCTATCTCGTGTAGCATGATTTCTTTAAGTGCACCTGTGGCAGCGCCTGGTTCAAACGACTAGGAAATAGTAATATGCGTTACAAGAGCGTTATGTTGAAGTTTTCATGTTCGAGGAAAAGTTTGAAAAAGCGAAACGTAGTTGAGCTTTTTTAATTTCCGAGAATTGAAAGAAAACATACCGCTCGTGTATCGTACATTATTTTGTGCGAAGATCGTTTATTACATACCTGAAAGACGAAATTCTAATTAGTTGCAATGAAATCTCCATCTTGGTTTCTGTTCAATGACGGCAAATTTGGAAAACAAAAATATCTATCTTCAACATTGTTGCTTTAAAATGTTTTCTGTGTTTACTATACTCCAGCAGGCTGTGATATACGTCTGTCTTTTTTTACCGCAGTCTATGGAATCTTGTTGATTTTTTCACGGCTTCCTTAATGTTACTTGCATCACGAATGCAGTAACTTTAGTGAAGTTGTAGAGTTTACTTAATTTTTGCAAATATTTAAAAACAATAATTAAGTTAACAGTGCAATTTAGGTGAAATTGCAGTGGTAAGTTTCCAATTTATAATTATTACTATATTGAACGTCTCTAAAAATAATATGTTAAAAGCCTAATGCAGTAAAATCAATATGTCACTTAAGCGGTAAGAAGAGGGAAATTGTTATGTGTGCTAGGTTGGGAATACTGAATGTGGAATTTTAGACTTTCCGCGGATTGGTTTTGTGCGGAAATCAAGCAAATACGCACGATCTCGCACAAAAGATGTTTACTTTGCACCTAATTTACCCCTTGCATACAATAGATCTTTGTTCTCGTCTGATGTACAAAAAGATAGAAGGAACAACAAACAAACAAATCAAAGGAAAAACAGAGTGGAATCTGGCACTCATAACCTCTCTTTTACTACGCCGCCACGTTAATCCTAGACCATGGGTTTCCCGGTAATAGTTACGCATCTTAAGAGCCATTCGAAACTTTGTCAACAAATCATTAGAACTCTCCCGCTGCATAAAGCATCATGAAAGCACATGAAGTTTTCCGAAGGGGACTTAAGATTATGGCTGCCGATTAGTGTCTAAGATGATATTTTGGTTTGTACCAGCCATCACTGGTTAAATAATACAAACACAGCTAGGTGATCATACGTCATAATGCATGTGTAATGAAACTAGCCCTAGCTCTGTGTGGAGGCTCGTTATGTGGCTCTTCCACCAAGTCTCCAAGATTCTGGGGCTTCCCGTGCCAAGCAGCATGATGGTATCTTGTACTAAACTGCGTTACGGATCGCTGGCTCAGTGATGTATGGAAATTAGAAACGAGATACTGTTCCAAGATCTCGATAAAATATGTCGCGATACTGATATCCATGCAAGCTATGCGATCCCAAGCTTTATTGTTAATATATTTTAATTCCTTCTGCATTAAGTCGGGGCGTAGCCCGTCTTTCGGAACGAGAATGTGTCGCCAGGCATCTGTCAACGAGAATAAAAAACTTTAAAGGTTTGCAGCGGGCAGCAGGGGCAAGTTCTTATGATGTCTTCCGTAATGAAAATGGAATTAATAATAAATAATTCATTTACAACTCACGATAACCTCAAAATGGATTTCACTTCAGCAGTAGTAAATAATAATAATAATAATAATAATAATAATAATAATAATAATAATAATAATAATAATAATGATGATGAATAATTTCAAGGGAAAAATTGTTCCGGGGCCGGGTATCGATCCCGGGACCTCTGGTTGAATGTACCAGCGCTCTACCACTGAGCTAGTAGAGCGCTGGTACTTTCAACCAGAGGTCCCGGGATCGATACCCGGCCCCGGAACAATTTTTTCCTTGAAATTATTCAAGTCTGCTTTACAGGGAGCTTCACCTGAAAGACTAGATTTGCATAATAATAATAATAATAATAATAATAATAATAATAATAATAATAATAATAATAATATACAAAAAACAAACCTCAATTTTTTGTTGGTAGCATAAATAGGCCTACGACCGTTGCTTCTTGTAAGCAACGCCTACGAGAATGATGCGGATCACGTGGCTCCAACAGTCAACAAAACCACATGATTACCTTTCTTCAAGATGGTGGACTGTCTACATGTGATCTGAGCTGTTTTGAGGTTAAGTGCGACGAATTCACAAAGCAGCTATGGATAAATGCAATTCTCCATGGCGACAGGGACGGTGCTTTGATAGTGATAACATTCAGTATGACCAACATTCTGAAACTTATCGTTTTCAAGATTCGGGAATAAACTATGCTGATTGAAACAGTTGAGCGTTATTAAAAATAGATTTTCTAATAATATGTTATGTTGTTATTATCTTTCAATAAAGTCGGAATTTTTCTTATCGCAGCCAGTTTTACACATAGACAATTTTATGTGGTTATATCAAGACCATCATTGCAAGATGATATAAAAATACTAAGTGAGAAACAGGGTCATTTTTAAAAGACAGCAGAGATTTTACGAGAAACCTGATCTATAAAAATGTTTTTTCTGCTTGAAGTGAGTGAACCATTACTCCTACAATTTTGTATCATGAACTTTTTTATTTCTTTATAGTCAATTATACTCCAGATTCTGATAATAATAATAATAATAATAATAATAATAATAATAATAATAATAATAATAATGACGACATGTCCTTGATTTAGATGTAGTTCTTACATGCATTTAAAATAGACAGCCTTCTTTCAAACGATCTGAATATAACGTTCTTCGAAACTGTGGCAGCAATAAGGTCATGTATTTCTAGGAGACTTTTAACTGCAAGTGTTATGTCACGTAATGGACTGGTTGTCGTTTGTTTTACGATCTCCAGCATTACGTTTCCAAGTACACCTGGCGAAGGAAGTGAGTTAACACCTCATTACAGGTGTCACAACAATAAGTCCTGCAACGGAAGTAATCCCCTACTTTTATTTACTAGATTAAAATTGCTTTCACCTCTGGCAAGGATTAAGATATAAGCCTGCATTTCCGTGTTAAATGTATAAGTTGAGCCCGACTTTTAACCTTTAAAGGAAAAGTGCAGAATAATCTAATAATGAAATAAGACACTGGTTATTCATATTTTATCTACAACTTACGAAGTACACAGAAATACGATATCGTTGTATAAAAAAACACGATCATGATGAAACTCTAGAATGCGGAAATGTTTCAACACTTAACTGTAAATAAATTTGGACTAATTGTAAGTTGTATACTTCCTGTTCCTTCAAATTGCAATTCCTAACAAAAACTACATCTTGTCGGATATAATTCATTGGGCAGAAATCTACGCGAACATGACGATATGTATTCGAGTTGGATACTTTCTAATTTAACCGAAATTAGTTCTAACAGAATTTCAGAATATAGATGGATATTCATATTTCGATCTAAGTAATGTTAAATAAAAGTAATAACAACAATAATAATAATAATAATAATAATAATAATAATAATAATAATAATAATAATAATAATGTACCTCTAGTATTGAATATTTATAATTACAGACAATACCTATAGACTATCATAATTTTTCATTGTACAATTTTACTAGTTACAAAAGAATTTACATTTAAATTATTAGTTCATACTTTTGAGAAACAGAGTTACGGATTCATCGAATTCAAACACATTAAAATTGCTTAATCATGAATGTCATTAAATAACACTAGTTTCTTTTAACTCAACTCTCAGAGAAATGCAATAGATTTTAACGTCCGCCCCATTCAATAAACTACAGTACAATATACCAGGGATGTAAATCTTCCTAATAACTGGTCGCAAAAGAAATTACAATGCATTCTGAAATCGTATAGAAGTTTAGAAGTTCGTTACATTTTAAATTTGATTTCATAGCCACAATTTAGGATTCGCGCCTCATATCTAACGAAATCTTAGAGTGAGCATACCGCTGCAATATGATCGATATAAACAGATTACATCGAGGAAGTTTAGCACGCGTTTTCCGACCCCTAACGCTGGTATCTGTTATGGCACGTAGACACGCGAAACACTGGTTGCGAATTCCTGCACGTGATGTTCATGATGTGTGAAGACGGTGTTATTGTTGATGTACTTACAATTTGTTTACCGGGATTCCACTATAATTACATTGCGCAGGTGGCAGATTGCAGGCAATCCAAAAATACTCAAGATTGCACCTCAAATGTAATGCATGCACAATGCAACTTGATGTACCGACATGTAGCGTTACCAGGTGCACTTAAAAATAATGTGGTGACATAGTGGAGTAATTACTAAAAATGTAAATTAACACCAAAATTCAACATAAATGCAATGTATGGGCAGACAAAAAGTATGCAAAATAATTCACAAGTAATTAGCTTGGAAATAAATTCAACAACGAATCCATACCATCCTCAATTACAGCTGGGGAATTGTTTTACAAAACGTAAATAATAAAATATATTATACTGAGATAGAAATATTAAAACTTGTCAATACCACGAGATAGACCCAACATTCTTCCATATCGCCTCTTTAAGATGACGTATCGTCTTTTTCATTATTAGAGAAGGAAAATTAGCGCCGGGGATCGAACCGGAGTCCTTGGTTCTGCGTACCAAATGCTCTAACCACTGAGCTACGCCGAAATTTAATCTACTGCACTGGATCGAATCCCTCTCATCTAGTGTTTTTCCCCGGGTTCGATCCCCGGCGCCGGAGTGAATTTTTCTCTTCTAATGACCATTGTTACCATAACATATATTCTGTGGAAACCAAAAATTACTCTTTATGTAGATTCTTCGTCCAACAGTGCATACTACTGTGGAATCTCGGCAATCAAGTCAGTCAATTAAGTGCGCTCCTTGTATAATGGAAGTTGACTTAATATGATATTATGTCAACATATATTTCGAACTTGGAGTCAGGCCACAAAGGAAAAAAACACAAGAGGAGAGGGATTCAATTCGGTACTGTGGATTGAACTTCGGCGTAGCTCAATGGTTAGAGCACTTGGTACGTAGAACCAAGGACCCGGCGCCGGAGCGAATTTTTCTCCTTTAATAATCATTGTTACCATAACAGATATGGGCGGCTGGGTAGCTCAGTTGGTAGAGCAGCTGGCTACGGACTGGAAGGTCGGTGTTCGATCCCAGGTGGTGACAGGATTTTTTCTCGTTGCGAAACTTTCAGAACAGCCCCGAGGTTCACTCAGCCTCCTATAAAATTGAGTACCGGGTATTTACCGGAGGTAAAAGGCGGTCAGAGCGTGGTGCCGACCACACCACCTCATTCTAGTGCCGAGGTCATGGAAAACATGTGGCTCTACCTCCATGTCCCCCAAATATCTTCATTGCATGTTACGGGAGTACCTTTTTTACCTTTACCATAACAGATATATATTCTGTAGGACCAAAAATTAATCTTTACGTAGATTTTTCATTATACACTGATTAATTTAAAAAGGCCAGTAAATTGTTCGACGATTATAACAAATCTGGAAGGGTTAACATTAATTATTATTTTTTTAATTATCCGAAATCCGATAGCATTATATTCCAACTTCATATTAGATATTGTTTTTCTTCGATTTTGATACTTTATTTTACAATAATTAATAAAAATATATGCAATTGTTATCGTAAAGCCGATACATTAAAAATTATGCAAATAAAACATTTCACATCAACTAATAATAACAATAATAATAATAATAATAACAATAATAATAATAATAATAATAATAATAATAATAAAACAATGATAACAACAAGAAATGAAACCGTCACTTTAAACTTTTTATTTAACAAGTTACTCTCGCATGAGCGAAATAAATAATATTCACTAAATAAAAAATCTTTAAATTGAATTGGGAGTACGGGGGTGTAACAGGAAGGCGAAAGAACAGATTCGCAAAGGCCTTTCTTTGTTAATGAAAACAATGTTACTTTTACTTACTGCCAGAAACCCACTTCTTACACATACCTTGTTATTGCAGAGCACCCCTCAATTATGGTCTTAGTCGATAGCTGTACGTGCCATAAGGGGAAGCATATTTTGCTACCGATACAGCGTTCTGGTTAAGAATTTGTTAGGTACTGTAATAGCGATCGGAAACTGTTAATCGCAGAATATGTATAGAATGGAGATTGTTTTCGCATCTGTCAATGTTCCCGTACGCCAGAGCGCCCTGTTGCACAAGTAATACGAGATGTACACAGATCGCATGCTAATTGCTGCTGATTCTCTAGTAAACTAGCTGAACTTAACTAAGCAAACTTTGGATTTATGTCAGAGTGGGATCAGAATTTGCATCTCTCGTTAAATCGAAGTCCGTCGATACACGGCATGATAGTAAAAAGTGGCTGTTCTGTGGTCATGATTTACCTTAGTGAGGGTAAAAGTGTTATCCGTACAAGCTAGCAAGACCAAAAGAAGCAGGCAAGGAGAACTCTCTATGTTCATAAACTCAATGGTCAGATCTATAATCCGGTTGCTTCCATTTTTCTTAGTTTTGTTTGTTAGTAGACCTAATTTATTTTAATTATTTTTGCCTATCCTTGTATCTTCCTTAAATCACTTTGTTTCTTCTCCCTAATGAAATTAACTCTCGTGTATAGGCCTATATCATTACTAGAAAGAAATGACAATAATGTACAGAATATAATTTTTATGTTAAATTTTAACGTATTTTGTTAACATGTTTCGACCTATTTTGGGTCATCTTCAGAACTGATCGTTGTTGGTCTTGGCGCCTTTTGTTTCCTGTGAGGGTGCGTTCGTAGTGTAGAGTCAAAGAGTGTATGTGTTTTGAAACTGAGTTGTGTGTTGATTTTCTCATCAGAAGTAATTGCTAAATTACTATAATTTGGTTTAAGAGACCATCACTTGCTTTCAGTCATCTGATGATTCTATATTTTACATTGTTCTAGTGTGTTGAGTTTCTGGCTTTTTGGTTGGATGTGCGCCAAGACCAACAACGACCAGTTCTGAAGATGACCCAAAATAGGTCGAAACATGTTAACAAGGTACGTTAAAATTTAACACAAGAAAGTTCTTATCATACATATTCCGAAGTGATACAGTGTTAAAAGTTGTGTAATCAAGATGTATAATTTTTTAATTAATTCTACGCACTGGTGAAAGTTGTGTAATCAAGATGTATAATTTTTTAATTAATTCTACGCACTGGTGGATTACAAGGAAGACCAAAACGAACACATTTTTATAACAGATACGTATATGGTCTGACACTATAAAGACCTATTTCAACTCATAGCAACACTTTACGAAATGACATTTATTACAAATGTTTAAGTTCAGATCATTATTTTAAAGTGAAACACTTAAGCGGAATCCTATACGGATAAAATTGTTCCATTTTCTTCGTAATACGATGACGTCCTTAGTAGTACCATGGGAACAGAAGTGTAAGTTGTTTTCCACAAAGGCCGTCTCGCTCCATTCTTTATTAATTGTGTTTCGTGGTTTTCATCGTAGCCGTTCGCTAAATTCTCTATTCAATGTCCCACTATTTATTCCACACTATAGTCATAGAAATATTAGGTATATGGGTTATGCGTATACAGAGTGAAGTCTGGTACCTTATAAATATCTTCCATATGCTTGATTTTCGATTACTATAGGTGTTACCAGTATTTGTAAGACCAAATGCTTTACCAGTGACACATTCGATTCTAGCCCTCAGCTATCTCAGAAGCCGCCATTTTGAATGCAACTTTGAAATTTTAAATGGAAAGGGGGCCATGTAGGTACTAAAAATCATGTGACATTTTCTGAAAAAAAAAAAAAGGTGCAATCTGTTTTGACATATATCTAATCGTTTTCAAGTTATTTAAAGATAACTGTCATAATGACACAAACATTAGTTATTGCATGTACAGATATTTTGCAACATGGTGCAGTACTAAGGAGGCTTTGGAAAAGGTGTTTGTGCGAGATCGTGCGTATTTGCTTGTTTTCCGCACAGAACCAATACGCGGTAAGTGTGAAATACCACATTCAGTATTCCCAACGTAACACACATAACAATTTCCCTCTTCTTACCGCTTAAGCGCGACATCCATTTTACTGCTTTAGGCTTTTAACATATTATTTTTAGAGACGTTTAATATAGTAATAATTATAAATTGAAACTTACCACTGCAATTTCACCTAAATTGCAATGTTAATTATTGTTTTTAAATATTTGCAAAAATTAAGTAAAGTCTAGTACTCCACGAAACTTATTGCATTCCTGATACAAGTAACATTAAGGAAGCCGTGAAAAAATCAACGAGATTCCAGATGCCGATGTTATTACTGCAATATGTTATATAAATAATATTGTTAAAATATTAAAATGAAAAATAAATCATTACATAACCTTACAGTTTGTTTTAAGTTCGCATTTATAGACTGGGGGGAAAAAAAAGATAGACGTATATCACGGCCTGCTGGAGTATAGTAAACACAGAAAACATTTTACAGCAACAATGTTGAAGAAAGATATTTTGGTGTTCCGAAGTTGGCGTCATTAAACAGAAACCAAGATGGAGATTTCATTGCAACTAATTAGAAATTCGTCTTTCAGGTATGTAATAAACGATCTTCGCACAAAATAATGTACGATACACGAGCGGTATGTTTGTTTTCATGTTCTCGGAAATTAAAAAAGCTCAACTACGTGTCGCTTTTTCAATCTTTTCCTCGAACATGAAAACGTCAACATACCGCTCTAGTAACGCATTTCACTATTTTATGTAACTTATATAACTTTTCCTGCTTTACCGTTTGGTCAACTTATGACAGTTTCAATGCATTATTGTGATTATTTGAAGCTTTCCTATTACAAATTTCTTGATTTTAGTGATGACATTATCGAAAGAGGAAAGAATTGATATCATTCTTCATTCTGATAGGTTAAGGCAAAGAAATATTGGGACAGACTGGACGAACAGTTCCCTGGACATTGGATTGGTCGGCGTGGATCAGTAGAAAGGCCGGTCAGGTCTCCAGATTTAACACCCCTTGTTTTTTTTTCTTTTGAGGTTACATAAATAGCTTGGTATATGAAGAAAAAATTGAGAATGTGAAACATTTAAAGAACCGTATCATTGGGGATACAGACGACCATTGACTGTCACCGAACCTGGATTACATATTGTATTTTATTAGTTCAATTCCAATATAAGTGCTATTCCATATGAAATCGATCAGTAAAAAACCTCGCATTTTTTTACTCTAATTTTTTCCCTACTTATACAAGGTGCTGAGGGGAGTGCATTTTCAAAAATATACTATCGAAAGTCAAACGGTTTTCGTATTATTGAGCGACAAATTTAGCGTATTTTATAAAAACAAGCCTCTTTCAGCGCTCAGAACTCTGGAACCATTTACTGCAGAACATTGAACGAGAGCTCATTTTGAAGCTGACATTTAGTAGGTTATGTTAAGAAGTAATCCTTTTTTTATTGTACACAGAGAGACAGATAATCTGATTTTACTTTCTTTTAGGCGCTTTGGCCATTTATAAAAATGTAAAAAAATATTGAGAAAAAACCTTGCATTATTAAGATGGATTCGCCATTGTTTGGTTAGTGGTACGGCAATAAGTTTCGAGGGTATTAAATAGATTATTTTCACACGCCTAGACTTGAACGGCGCAGTACCGCACGTACTGGCCGAGAGCTGAAGATAAGCGAGCATTGGGCGTCATTTTACTCCTGTATTTACGAAAACCTGTGATAAAGCTAGCACAGCCATGCGCTGCTAGACGACACATCACGTGTGTGTGTCCTGGCCTTGCTTGTCTCGGCTATCTCCCGCCTCACAGTCAGCTGGTTAGTTCACGCGCGAAGGCTAGGAAAAATCTAAATTTCTCCATTTCCATAAAAAGTAAGAAAATCTGATTATATGTCAATATAAACTTTATTTTCTCAGCATCAAAATAAACCATGATTTTTTTCATTGGCTGAAAGGGTTTCGGAGCCACAACAGTTTAAAGTTGCTAATTTTATGAAAATACGATAAATTTAAATATTTTAAATTTAAACACTATGAAGTTCTGATGCCTAAAACTTTGCACAAAGCAATGTATCACAGTTCTCTACATACAAAAAAGTTTCATTGTATTTAGAAATTGTAAGGTCAATTTTCTCTATATTTCGGTCGATTTGAAATGGAATAGCTCATACACGTTTCACGAGTTCTCATCCCCGCGGTATGCAAAACAACGGTAGCGCGTTGCCTTACAGGATTGACGACAACGCAGCATTAGCGAACAATGCGTAGCAGATACAGAAAGTCAATTATCTGCCCAAACATATCTGTCTAATCAGTTTCCTTGTAAGGTGAGCTCCGTGCTAGAAATGAGTCAGCAACAGTCTGATGTGCGGCAGCAAAACCGTACAACGAGACGCAGTATTACAGGAATACTACGCAGCGGATCATTTTAATCCACCGACAGGTAAGTGCAGATTTATCTCACTTCAGTAGTTGCTATAAGCGGCTGTCTTGTACAGGGACATCATTTTATTTTTACTTCAATGTTTATTGTATCTGAGTTTTTGAATGTACAGGGACGTCATTTTATTTTTACTTCAATTTTTATTGTACCTGAGTTTTTGAATGTACTTCACTCCCACCCCCTCTACTAGTGAACTTCCAACCGATCTCCACACAGAACCAAGCGTATACAGTCAAAGTCGCCTTACGATCTTAGTAAACACAAACAGTACTGAATTAGAGAGTATAGTACGTTCCAGAAATATGTTCGCTTTCAATATTGAATCATATTCTCGCACAGGTACTGTCGTCCGTTTGCCTATGTCGCATCACAGTTTTCCCCACCTCTTTTGCTTGCTCCTCTGTAAAGACTAGTGGCTGGGCTGTATTAGATTTTTTTCTGAAAACCTTAATTTCCGTTAGGAATTGGACGTCTACGTAATATTACACAACTGTTTAAAATAACTTAAATAAAAAGGCCTCGTTAAGTAATTAACTGTCACGTGATTTTCCTCCTTTCTACGACTCTCGACAAAACCACTTGAACGGATAATAAATAGCATGTCTGAATAATTTTATCTTTTCGGATCGGACAGAAGTGAAGATTGAATATACTGTACTTAAGGTACTCTTTTATAGAGTAGGTATAGAATTATTTCAACATAAGTTAGTAGTACGAAAGACAAAACTGGTAATTGGAATTAGGTACAATAGTACTGTATATAGTGCGATAATATGCAAAAAAGAATTGAAACCTGTATAGAAATGAACAGCCATCATTTTCAAATATGTGTTTAAATATCCATATTATGATTATTTTTCAATTTAACTTCATTCTCTATATTGTACGCTAATGTGCTATAGATAGTATAATATGCGCTGCATAATGAATACGTCCGAACGGACAGCTCAGTTCGAGAGTAAAAACACTTATTGTTAATATTTTACTGTATTTTGATTAAAGAAAAACCTAATGAAAATTATCAAACTCAAAATTGCGATATTTCCTACTTTACGTAAATGGATGAACTACTTTTCATCCCTCCTATAACTAGTAAAGTGATTTGTTTGTATCTTACGCCAGTATCATTGGACTCCAGTGGAAGGGGTGTTTCCGGTTCACAACCTTTAAGCCAAAGGTATAACCAGGTTAATATTAGAAATGTTAGTAAAAATAAAATGATGTCCCTGTATTTCACTCCCACCCCTACTACTAGTAAACTTCGAATCGTCCTCCTCACAGACCAAGGCCGAGTATGCAGTCAAAGTGCCTTACGGTAATACTTAACAGTACTGAGTATAGTACGTTCCATAAATATATTCGCGTTTTTCAATGACGAAAGTGTTTTCAATATTGAATCATATTTTAGTACAGGTACTGTCGTCCGTTTGCCTACGTCGCATCCCGATTTTCCCCACCTACTTCTGCTCGCCCCTCTGTAAGGGCTAATGGCTGGGCTGTCTTAGCTCTTTTCTGAAAACATTAATTTCTGTTAGGAATTAGGTGTCTATGTAATATTACACAACTGTTTAAAATAACTTAAATAAAAGAACCTCCTTCCTTTCTACGACCCTGCGACGTAAGTACTTGGATGGAAAGTAGATAGCATACCTAAGTAATTTTATCTTTTCGGATCGGGCAGAAGTGAAGACTGAATTTACAGTACGTCAGGTAATCTTTTATAGAGTAGGTACAGAATTATTTCCACATGAGTTACTGGTATGAAGGACGAAACTGGTAATTGGAATTAGGTACAATAGTCTATAGTTCGATAATATGCACAAAAGAACTGAAGCTGTATCGAAATGAACGGCCACCTTTTTAAAAAATATGTTTAAATACACATATTATGATAATTTTTCAATTTAACTTCATTCTCTAAACTGTACGCTAATGTGCTGTAGACAGTATAATATACACTGCATAATGAATACGTTCGAATGGATAGCTCACTTCACGAGTAAAAACACTTATTGTTAATACTGCACTGTATCTTGATTGAACAAAAACCTAATGAAAATTATCAAACTCAAAATCGCGATATTTCCTAGTTTACGTAAATGGATGAACTACTTTTCTTCCCTCCCATACCTAGTAAAGTGATTTGTTTGTATTTTACGCCAGTATCATCGAACTCCAGTCGTGGAAGGGGGTAGCAAAGGTATAGCCAGGTTAATATTAGAAATGTTAGTAAAAATAAAATGGTCTCTGTGTAACGTAAACCTCGAAACTAGGAAGGATCGCTATTTGTGAATGAAATTTTTAAATTGTTTATTTACCGACATTGTATCAACTAATGGATTATTTAGCGTCGATGGAATTGGTGATAGCGAGACGGCATTCGACGAGATGAGGCCGAGGATTCGCCTGGTATCACCTGACATTCGTCTCACAGCTGAGGCAAACCTCGAAAAAAAATCGAGTCATATAAATCAGCGGGTAGCGCCAAGAGCAGCCCCGGGTCAGCAGGCAAATATGCTACCGACTGAGTTACGCCGGTGGCCTATATCTGAATGAGGACCGAGGGGGACAAGGAATTCGAATCTCAGAGACGATATTATACAGAGTGATTCAAAACTTATGTTATAGAAGAATATGTTAAGGGGAGTTGGTCGTTATCACATGCAAAGTAATGGTAAAAATAGCCTATTTTCAAGCAGTCATAAATTTAATGCCATTGATCAGAGCTCTTTCATTTTTTAGTGATATATGTATACACATTAAGCTTTAAATTAAAAAAAGAATGGTTACTGTAGAGTAAATCTTTACCCTTAAAATAACTTTTTATTTTAAACATATTTATTTTTATAAAATCACCACATGCCTGAGATCAAGTGTACTGTATTCACTTATTATAGCATACATTGAATTGAAATTTTAGCCACTTACTGCTAATAGTTATTAAAACATATCCGACCAAAATTATTAATATATCAGCAATATTATGAGCATAGAGCTTATACCAATCTTCATCGTCAATTTTTTTTTTTTTATTCACAGTGATGATTCGTATAAGCCCTATGCCCATAATATTGCAAATATATTAATAATTCTAGTAGGGTAAGTTTCAGTATATATTAGCTGTAAGTGGCTAAAATTTCAATTCAATGTGCGCTATGATAAATGAATAAAGTGTACCTAATCACAGACATGTAGTGAATTTATAAAAAAAATCATGTTTAAATTCAAAAATGAATTTAAGGATAAAGACTTAATGTAGAGTAACCATTCTTTTTTATTTTAAAGCTTAATGTGTATATCAGTAAAAAAAATGATGACTGCTGGAAGATAGGCCACTTTTTAACATGATTTTGCATGCGATAACGACCAACTCCCCTTAAATAGAGGCATAATTGTACTGTATCCCAGAACACACTGTACGTACGTTTAAGTAGTACCACTAACATTATTTTTCGTATTTTTCTTGGACGAAAATTTAAATTGGGAATGCCAAATAAAGGAAGTATCCAAGAGAGTGTGCTATACCATGCATTCTCTTAACCCATCCAGAAACTTCCTCCCGCCAGAATAAAAACAGACTTTAGTGCAAACCCTCGTACTACCACTGTTTGACTATTGCGACGTAATACTTACAGACTTGACAACAGACCTTTCGAACAAGCTGCAGCGTGTGCACAATATGAGTGTCAGATTCATCAGCAATGCTCGCAAATTTTACCACATTACACCCTCGTTCAAATCTTTATCCTGGCTGCAAATTAGTAACCGTAGAACACTTCATTCGCTGTCTCTTCTGTTTCGAGTTCTCCACAATTCTACTCCAAATTATCTTCGTTCCCGGTTTAACTACTTATCCTCCAATCACAATCTAAACACCAGGTCACAGGAGAGCCAAATCTAAGCAATTCCTGCCCATGGAACATCCCACTATTCATCCTCTTTTACTGTCTCAGTCCCCCGTGAATGTAATTCTCTACCTCAGAAGAAGATTAGGGGCTGCCAGGCAATAACCACTTTCAAGAAAAGGGTAAACGATTTCTTTCGGACGCAGTCAAATTGAAGTTATAATTGTGATCGAATTTAATAATTTAATTTAATTTAGGTATGACTATCATTACTATTATTATTATTATTATTATTATTACATAATTATTTTACTGGTGTTATGAAGATGAAAAGAACTGTCATTGTAATTATATTAATTATGTATTATATTGTCTTGTATAGTAGTATTGTATTGCTTTGAATTGTATTGTATTAATTATGTTATATTCATAGCATTGTAGTAATTTTCTATCATACTGGTTGAGTGTAAGAGAAGGTCGAATGGCCTTAACTCTGCCATTTAAAATAAACCATTATTATTATTATTATTATTATTATTATTATTATTATTATTATTATTATTATTATTATAGTTTATACTACTGCCGCGTAGTACATACTTCGTAGTAGTAGTATCAGGTTTATACATACAAAACGAAGTATATACTTCTACTTCAAGTATGTTCTACAGTCAAAGCAAAAGGTAATACTACAACTTTATGCATTCCACCCAATGATTTGCATGATAAATAGAGGCGATAAATTAAAAATACGTAATTAACGCGAAACTGTAAGACTTATTGGACTTGGTCTTTGCTTGCTGATCCTGATACAGGAGCTGATACGTGGTACCAAAACGTTGGATGCTTCTGCATCTACGACGTGGTACAAAAACCGAAAAACAGCCAAGTTTAATACTGCCAAACTTTGAAATCACACTTAAAATACGCCCGAGTAATTATTTTAACTGAATCGTTTACCTTATCATTAAACGTAATCAAAAATATTATTAAAATATTCTAAAAGTTTACATAGTGGCATTGCAAGTTTCATATGTGAAACATTACTACATTATCTCTTCAAAAAATTTAAATGTTTCAAAATACATAGTCTCTGATGCTAATTTTGTATAATGAACCAAAGAATGGCTGAACACTCTAATGAAGCCTGATGTATTTCTAAAGGGTGTCCAAAAAAACGCTGGATTTAATAATGTGAATAAATGCAACAAAAACAGATAACAGAACAGATAATATTGTCGCCAACCCAATAGCAACAAAACTTTGTTGGGACATTGCGTAATTGTCTTGTTGTTGGGTTGGCGGAACTGTTACCTGTTTTGTTGAATTAATTAACATTATTAAATCCGGCGTTCTTGTTGAGACACTCTATAGTAAGTTCTTTAGTTACGCTGGGTAACAAGATTATGAATTAGAGTTTTATATCGTTTTCTGCGAGCAACTCATTGAAGTTGAATCTCTTCGACAGAATTGCGTTGTGACATAGGGGAAACGTGTTCGGTTAACACGCTGAAGGCTCGAGTTCCAGACCCTACGTCATAACTAAGGCCTATATTACACTATCAAATTTCTGTGTCACAGAATATGATAAAATATAAGATTTTGAGTATATGTCAAAGCTTTTATGAAATCTTTCATCACTGTTCTATGCATGTTGCAATTGTAAATGCAGTAATGGTTATTGCATTAATACTAAAGAAGAAATCAAAGCAAAAATGAATTTGATTAGAGATTCGAGTTGAAAAAAAGATACAAAAGGAACCCATCAAACTCTACTGAGGGAACTTGAGTGTGAAAATGTGAAATTCTATACTATAGTCGCGACGCTGTTATTCCCGGCGTGACTCCTCCTCTTTGCTTATGTCTTAGGAAGTGAAGGCTCTATAAAGTCGAGGTAGGTAGTATCGTTCACCATTTTTGTTCTTTCGTTGCCATACGAGGAATCTATTTGCCACACCGTTAAACATTATCATGTCATAGCGCCTATGATAATAAATCAAACGCATTGTAATTCAGCAAATAATTGAGCTGCAAATAACGTCTTCGTATGCTTTCTGCGAACACCAACGAAAGAGCTAAAATGGCGGGCGATTATATTAAGTATTTATCGAGCCTTAAGAAATGAATAACATCTTCATCAACGAATCACAAGACGCACACGTTTAAATGTAGCCGACCTGCAACGCGATTGGCTGCCGGAAATTAGAGCGACGGGACTATAAATATTTAAGATTGGATGATGAAACATTTCATGTGGCTCATAATGTGATATTAAAAGTTGTGTGACTTTCACAGACCATGTGTACTTAATGTCCGCCATTTTATTTCTTCTCCCTCACAGATTTTATCGAAGATATGATGATGACCATAACTTTTATCACAGAACTGTGTCACAGCTAGATGTGATCAAATATTACACTGTGAAAGATTTTATTATAGATATTTATCAAACTTCTGTGACACAGAAATTCGATAGTGTAATATAGGCCTTAGTCAGTTCGTATGTAGAGTATTGGCATGTCCTTGCATTTCCGTGACATCCGAATAGCATAAAATTTATATGTTCAATAATTTATTGACTAATAAAACCACTACGAATAGTACTCTTGTAAGGAAAGGTTTTATTACTTATTTTCTGATCTAGAAGATATTTTCATACATCTTTATTACACAGCTTTTAACACTATATCACTTAGGAATTTATTATTTATAATGAACACTTTCTTAACCAATCATCACAATATAAAAATACGTCAGGACTGTCGCTGGGCACTAACCTGAACACACGTTTCAGCGTCACATTGTTGACAAGTAACTCCATCTGTTAGCACAACCATAAAGCATCTAATAGATGCTATAGAGTTACCAACAACGAAAAAAAAAATGAACACTTTCACGTGCTGGGTGTAAACTAAGCTGAAACTAGTTAACAAGGTATGTACAAACCTAGTTTACATTTAACGCGTGAAAGTGATTATCACAAATATATTCCTAAAATATTTTCAGATTTAAATTTCATTTTTATAGTGTAAATAATCCTTCCGTTACAAATTTAGTGATTTTAATGATTTATTCTTGTCGATTTTACACGTATAACATTTATCATGTTATATGACCTTGAAGATAGAAAGCATTAGAAATACTCTTCTTGAGAGAGATAGCAGGCTACGGAAGTGTATATAACGATATAATGTAATATTAAATACTGTATAATATAATTATAAATGAATTCAAAACGACAACATCACGTCTTAGACAGATCAGATATAAATAATTGATTAAATGGCGATCTTACTCGTGTTAATTATGTAAGCGTGTGCGGCTTACAGCTGTTTCGGTGCTATTCGACACCATCCTCAGAGCCTACTAAATTTCGGCGCTATCTCAACTTCGCTGCCTGTTGTGTGGGAGCGTTCGTGTGATGAAGAGTTGTGTCAAATAGTGTGTGTGTTTTGAAATTGATCTGTGTGTTGAGAATTTGACTGGGGTGTGTTTTAGCGTGTCTGTATATGTCATATTCTCAACACACAGATCAATTTCAGAACACGCACACTATTTGACACAACTCTTCATCACACGAATGCACCCACACAACAGGCAGCGAAGTTGAGATAGCGCCGAGATCTAGTAGGCTCTGAGGATGGTGTCGAATAGCACCGAAACAGCTGTAAGCCGCACATGCGCACATAATTAACACGAGTAAGATCGCCATTTAATCAATTATTTATATTCAAGTGATAAAATTGGTGTACGAAAGATTCAACATGGATTATCAAGATCAGATCTGTTCCAACTATCTATTTACTATTTACGCATATTAATATCCACACCACACCGCCATTAAATATATGAAAAAGACTCATACCACTTGATTAATAACTATAAAAATATATCATTTTTAATAACAATAAATTTAACTTACGTAAGTTTTGTAGTTTTCAGTAACGTATTTTGTATATATTATACAGCCGTCACTCAGTAAATTATAGAAATGAATATCTAATTTAAGATAATCTCTACGTCTACTTATATAACCCCAAAAGGTTTGAGTTTCGTATCATGAATAGGCTATATCATTAATATGTATATTAGTGACTTGGTTTTAGTAAATCTTAAAAGTTTTTAATAACCAATTATAGAGATGTTATAAAAATTACACAAATGAAAATCGACATATTTTTGCCATTATGATGTCACAGAATTTGCTCTAAATATGTCAGCAATTCTGCAGGTCATGCATGGCCTTCGTGTAATATTTTTTATTGTAGTGTGTGTGTTTTGTTTTATTCTGAAAAGCCATTGTGTCTCAAAACTGGCGACAGATGGATTTTGGAAAATAGGAAAATTATGTAGGAAAATTTACATTTAATTGAAAACTACTATTTTTCTCAAAATCTTTGGATTCCAAGGGTCAAAATGAGGAGTCATTCATTAAAATCCGTTCAGCCATTTTCCCGTAATTTCCATTACCAGTTCAAATTATATATATTCTAGTGGCTTGTGCAGCAAATGCTGCTGCAAACTAAGTTCGTTACACGTTCAAATAAAAATTTTTCAGATTTATTTTCAATGAAAAATACTTGTCTTTTTGATAGTTATTTGCTTCCATAATAATGAAACATACTCCCTCTGAGTGGATTTTTTTAGGCCAAATAGGCCTACTTTTTCTTGAACCTATCCAACTTCAGTTTTTCAGTTTCAACGCGAAAACGCAAGTATCAATGTCAGGACGATAGCAGGTCATTGTGGATTGTAGGCAAAAGTTAATAAAAATGTCAGGTTTGCTAAGCTTTCGAACAATAGCATTTTCGTATAGCTGCTGCATGTTGAACTTGAAATATAGAGCGTAAAATCATTAATTATCCTACTAAGAGATCTTGCTGAAATGATCTGGAGACTACACAATTTTCTAGGCCTCTTATTTTATCAGTAAGTAATACCTTTTTATCTTTCCTTAGGAACTGTAATTTTTGCGCTCTCTCGAGCGAATACTGAAGACAATGACACATATCAATATCTACACTACACCGCCATTAAATATATGAAAAGGACCCAACCCCACTGGGTTAATAAGTATAAAAATATTTGATTTTTAATAACAATATTATTATCTTACTTAAGTTTTGTAGTTATATATAGCAGTCACTCAGTAACTTATAGAAATGAAGATCTAAATGAAGATATTCTCTACATTTACTTACATAACCTCAGAAAGTTTCACTTTCATGTCATCAATATAGCATCAATATTATGTACAATTAATGAAAAATAGACGCATCATGATATTAACCATAATAATATTTAATTTCTAATGGTAATAATATCATCAAACCACCTCAAGTTTCGTAGATTTGAATATCCAATACACAGCCGTACTCAAAAAATTATAGGCCTACAATGCAGAATCAGTTTTTAATAACAAATTGAATTGAGCTCTAAATATGTCGGCAATCCTGCAGGTCATGGCCTTCGTGTAATAGCCTATTGTTTATTGTAGTGTGTGTTTTGTTCTGAAATTCAATCAAGTCGGCCGTTATTCAATAAAATTAGTTCTCAAAACTGACAACAGATGGATTTTGGAAAATAGGAAAATTATGTAGGAAAATGACATTTCACTGAAAACTACTATTTTTCCGAAAAACTTTGGATGCCAGGCATAAAAATGAGGGATCACTCATTAAAATCCGTTCAGCCGTTTTCCCGTAATTTCCATTACCAGTTCAAATTATATATATATATATATATATTAAAATTACTATCTAAAACCGACATTTTTATCAATTTTAATACAGGTAAAGTGACCTATGTCCTAGATTGGCAATATAAGCCCTACTTACGATGTACCAGATGAAACATGGAGCTAATGTTTGGCTTGTGGTACACTTATCTGTCTGCTATCCATTCTGCTAGTCTTGTACGTTGATGTACTTCGCTAAGACATGAGGATGGAAGTTTAATTCACCGCCAAAGGAGATCTCAGAGCACGTCAATGAGACATCAGCGTGTTAGACTTGTTATTCTCTGTACACATGCTACATTTTTACGTCAGGAGAGAGAAAAAAGACGAGCGTACGTAACAGCTGACTTGCGATACGTTGCGTAGCGACAGCGCCGTTACTGCGGCCAGATGGTTGTATTTCCAAAGATTCTGGGTGTATGGGTGGCGTGAGGGCAGATACGTCTGCCTAGATGTAATCCTTACCTAGTAAACAGCAGAGATGAGCTTTGGTGACACTCGATACGATTGTCGCGACGCCGAGAGAGAGCAGAAACGCGTGTAAACCACAGGTTGGACACCACCACAACTGACACCACCCACTACAGTAGCAAGGTCGCGGGGGGTGGGGGAGGAGGATCTCTGAACAGACGCACACTGGGGTTTTGAGTCCTGCGCGATCAGCTGGCTCCAGACCACTGCCGGGTATCCAGTCCACCGCCGCCACCGCCGTCGACGTCTGAGAATGGAGGGGGCCACGAAACTGACGGGGACACCTCCTCCCACTTTGCAGGAGGAAGCAGTAGCTCGTATTGCACGTATCCGGAAGGACGCGGCTCGAAACCCGAGGTGTGCTGCACAATCTCTACTGTCCCCTACTCCTATATTTCGGATCGTCACATGTTTCCTTTGATTCGACCTCTTTATCTTCCCCACACTCCTAAGTTTTCACCCTTCTTTATATTTTGCCAGTCCACCGCTGTGGCGTAGCGGTTGCATGTCTGACCGTGAAAAAAGCGGGTCCGGGTTCGAATCCTAGTTGGGACAAGTTACCTGGTTGAGGTTTTTTCCGGGGTTTTCCCTCAACGCATTAAGACCAAATGCTGGATACCTTTCGGCGCTGGACCATGGACTCATTTCGCTGGCATTATCACCATCATCGCACTCAGACGCTAGATAACCATCGCAGATGATAAACCATCGTAAAATAAACTAATTAAATTTTATAGTTTGCCTCTTTTTCCTTATTTATTTTCTTCTCTTCTCAACTCTCCATCTAACTTCTTTCGCTTTTTTTCTTTTCAATCCAGTATTTTTCTTTCTTTTTATCTTTACTTCCATTTTCCTTTCATTTATCTATCTCTCTACCTGTCCATCCATCTACCCATCTATCCATTTATTCAGCCATCCATTCACCCACTCATCCATCCTCCCATTCACCCATCCATCCCTCATCCACCCATCCATCAATCCATCTATCCATCCATCCTTCCATCCAACCACCCACCCATCCATCCATCCATCCACCCATCCATCCGTCCATCTATCCACCCATCCATCCGTCATTCACCCACCCATCCATCCATCCACCCATCCATCAATCCATCTATCCATCCATCCTTCCATCCAACCACCCACCCATCCATCCATCATCCACCCATCCATCCATCATCCACCCATCCATCTATCCGTCCATCCTTCCATCCAACCATCCATCCATCCATCCACCCATCCATCCGTCCATCTATCCACCCATCCATCTATCCGTCCATCCTTCCATCCAACCATCCATCCATCCATCCACCCATCCATCCACCCACCCGTACACCCATCCACCCACCCGTCTATCCATCATCCACCCAACCATCCATCCATCAATTCATCCACCCCCCATTCATCCTCCCATCCATCATCCACCCATTCATCAATCCATCCATCATCCACCCATTCATCAATCCATCCACCCACCCATCCTTCCACCCATCCATCCACCCGTTCATCACTCATCCATCCATTCATCCATCCACCCATTCATCCACCCATGCAACATCCATTCACCGATCCATCCATCATCATCCATCCACCCATCCATCATCCACCCATTCATCAATCCATCCATCCACCCACCCATCCATCATCATCCATCCAACCATCCATCCACCCATCCATCAATCCATCCATCCACCCATCCATCCATCCACCCACTCATCCACCCAGTCATCCACCCGTCCATCATCCATCCATCCATTCATCCATCCACCCATCCATCCACCCACCCATGTAACATCCATTCACCCACCCAGCCATCCATCATCCATCCACTCATCCATCAATCCACCCACCCATCCATCAATCCATCCACTCGCCCATCCATTCACCCACTCATCCATCCATCCATCCATCCACGCACTCATCCATCCGCCCACCCATCCACCCACTCATCCATCCATACAGCCATCCATCCATCCACCCATATTCATCGCTCAATCCTTCTTTTTTAGTGGGTTATATCTTGTCATTTATATCTTTGTCCATTATTTTTTCATCATTATCACTGGTCTTTCGTTTTATATTGGGGGTCGGTTGCCACAGTACTGGCTACGGACTGGTAAGTCCTGGGTTCAATCTACGGAAGGGTGATTCGATAAGAACTATGTAAGAGTAGTGTTAAGAATAACATCCAGCGTTGCACCAATTTCAACTGTCCTTTTTCGTGAATGAATGAATGAATGAATGAATGAATGAATGAATGAATGAATAAATGATTGAATTAACTAATTAATTAAAGAGGGAAATGGGAGGAGAAATATTAAAACGTACATGAAAATGCGTCCTTGCAAGGGAGTTTGTTGCTGAGAAAAACTGAATATGTGAGCTCCAAGCCTGTTGGCCACTTGTCTCACTCCGAGTTTCGCTGCTGTATGTATATTTCGTATTGTTCTACACAAAAACACATCAAAATGAAATTCTCAACACACAACTCAATTTCAGAACACGCACACTCTTTGACTCCACATTACACTACACAAACACACCCCCACAGGAAACACAAACAAAAGGCGCCAAGACCAGCAACAACTAGTTCTGTAGATGGCCGATAGCAGGCTGAAACATGTTAACGAGGTAATATGAAATTTAACACAAGAAAGACAAATAATACGTTTCCCGAAATTTTTCATTTTGAAGATTCATAATTTATTTGCATGTTATAAGGGGTACAATATTTTCTACCATTTTTTTAAACCTAGATCTTAACTTTGAATGTAAATTGATCTATCCATGGAATGAAAATTTTACCTGTAGTAACGGGTTGTAAAATGAATGATTACAAGGGTTTATGGAGGAGTATCAGGCATGAAGGAACTTTGGTGACCTGAGGCCCACATTCCTGAAATTCAGAATAGGATCGCAGCTGGAACACGTTTGCTGCTTTATCTAGAATCTGCTCATTCTCAGCAAGCGATGAACTCTTTTCCTCGACGCGAGGAGTCAGATGCTCACTCTGTGGGTCAAGGTCAGCTGTTATCCCTTTGCGCGCATCTCCGACTGGCGCAAACAGACGCTTGCTAGTGGAATTAAACCGTCGGTGCAAACGATCTGACAGCGGTTGCAGGTTGGAAATAAATCACCACGCGTGGGAATGCTTCACAACAAGAGGAAAGAACGGATTTTGAATTTCACTCTCATTAAACGTAGGGATTTTATACATAATAGAGGCTACAGCAGTGATGTCAAAGCAAGCGCATTTTTCTGACCTTGACGTCGTGCGCGGGCATCAAGTGCCAAGTATGGAAAGTGGAAGGGTTGTGTATAACTTATGAATAAGCAGCCTGTTGAATTAAGAAAACAGTAGTGCACAAACTTCAAACGGAACGTAAAATTTTATGTCGTTATTTTTATATGGCTTTCTGTTTGACATTATCTATATTGTCTGTAAAACAAAAGTACTAACACTGATTTCTTAATATTGCACTTACTTACTTACTTACTTACTTACTTACTTACTGGCTTTTAAGGAACCCGGAGGTTCATTGCCGCCGTCACATAAGCCCGCCATTGGTCCCTATTCTGAGCAAGATTAATCCAGTCTCTATCATCATATCCCACCTCCCTCAAATCCATTTTAATATTATCCTCCCATCTACGTCTCGGCCTTCCCAAAGGTCTTTTTCCCTCAGGCCTCCCAACTAACACTCTAAATGCATTTCTGGATTCGCCCATACGTGCTACATGCCCTGCCCATCTCAAACGTCTGGATATTGCACTTGTGTTTTAAATGTTAATAACATAATAAAGAGTTAAGAAGGAGTATTGACATAAATTCCATAGTAGTACAACTATACTGTACTAAATGGATGTAACACATAATTCATAAAGAAAGTGATATCCCAAAAAAAAAGAGATTGAGTATGACATGATAAGTTGGAATTAATATTGATGGTATCTTTAGTCCTACAAAAGTAATCAATAAACTAATCAAAACAATAGGCCTATTACAGTAAAAAGCAAAATTACCTAGATGCTGTATACATTTTAAGTGTAACTAATATTGCATAACAGAACTTTTATCGCATTATTCTTTTAAGGTGATATTGGTGCGCAACTTCCTATCATCAGAATATTAAATTATATTCTCGAAATGTGCTGAAGCTATAGAGCTGACTTTTTTTTAAAACACATGGGTACGTATCTTTTGCTTATGATGTAACAGTATTTGCTTTGTTAATTCATTTTCTTACAAACAATTTCCATGCAAATATTTTCAAAATGTTCAATACACTATATTCAGTAATACGTATTTACAGTATATTAGATTTACGAAAACATTCTGTAAGACTACTAAATAAATAGGCCTATATCTGAAAATTTCACTTTTCTATAAAAAAAATTGAGAAAATATTTCTTTTGAACAAAAAAATCAAACTTGTGAAAAATGAATATTAAAATTAAAACTTACATACTTATAATGCACCTTATGCTTCTCAGACAAATCTAAAAATTAACATGGATACAGTTTTAATAAGTTCTCTTCCCTTTATCTATTGAATCAGTGCTGGCCATCCCTGAATATAGCTCGACCAAGCGGCATATAATACCTCTCTCGTCTGTCTCTTTCCTTTCCGCTGTAAAGCGCTCAGGCTCTCCAGAGCTCTAAAGCGCGAGCTTGCTCCTATGGGCATCAATTGACATGACTGACTTAAGATAACCTAGTAAAACTAAAAGATCAAGGATGGACCTTTTATCTATGGAAAGAAGACCATTTTTCTTGTTTGTAGTGAATTTAACTGCGTCCCCTGCATTTGTAGCGAAAAACGCTACTAGTCAAGACACAGCGGAAGTAAGATTGCAATGATAGCCGATTTGTCTGTGTGGTCTAAAAGCAGAAACAGGTTTCAAAGAGGATTTGTATGTCGTTAATTGAAATGGTTTGGATCATGCGCTATGAAGAAGAGTGGTAGACCACAATACTTGATCAGGGATACGATCCCACGGTCACTATTTATGACTTGAGCTCTGCACGAATGTCATGTCGAGGAGACGTGATGCTGGAACTGTTGAAGAGGTGCGGGGTTTGTTGCCCGAGGGCAGCTGGAGCCGCGCCAGACCGAGAAACATGTGTTCATCGCTCGATTGTGAGAAATTTGCAACATCGGTCAGGTACGTTTTTAAAAGTAGAAATGCAGATGTAGTTTGTACGCACACTTCCCCGCGAGCAAGGTAATTGAATATTCATTCGTTAGACATGAAACATTGGGTCATATCTGTAAAGAAGTTACAGATCGTAACTGTACGCGTAATTTTTCATAACAATAGTTGCGAGAGCTAACAAGTTACGAGGCGCCCGCCTGGCAGACTGGTCTTTTTTATATATAATACTGACACATGGAAATTTATAACAATTTTATATACACAGAAACACTGCACATAAACAGAACGAGTGGCAGGTATTACTTTAAGGGGAGAGGATGGTATTTTTTTAAACTTTTTTGCTATTTGGTGTAAAATATTAATTTTTTGTATGTAGAGAGCTCATAGCTATAGGAACTCAACCAAATATAAATATTTTGAAAAAAAAAATTATTTGGGAGCCCAAATTTGAAAAAAAAAAAATACACAATACAGGATTGTACTAAAACCGATATATGAGGCGTCTAGAATCAAAACCCGCCAAGTCTATCGAAGAAAAAAAATGAGATAAAGTTATTTTTCTGTGAATCTTCGCATGACCAATCCGATGCTGGCATTATTTTTCTGCAATATCTGCTGATTCCTCTGAAAATGCTGGACAAAAGTTAGGGTTAGTTTCAATATCCACTAGATCCAACTGAATTTCGGCCATTGTTTGTTTCAAAAACCTCCAAATCCCTTTCTGCCAATCAGGTTGTGGAACTGCTTTACCCAGCATTCCTCAGCTGTGCGATGTTGATTTATTATTTGTGTGGTTAAGCTTTTATTAAGTTTAATTTCTACTCTAATAATATTCAGTGAAATGGTGGATAGAATGAGCAGTGAGTTACAAAAATGTTCTTACCAATTAATAATTAATTACATAATTTTGTCGGTACTCCTCTTTTGTCCTCCTGCTATACCAGCTTCTAATCATGCTGTTGGCAGTAAATGGAAATCCAACAGTTTAAGTTTGTTGGCCATAAAGAAGTTCCATTCCGTTTTCTACTCTTCATCAGATAATCAGCAATAAGACAATTTTAT
The DNA here is from genome assembly GCF_040183065.1 of Periplaneta americana. Lineage (NCBI taxonomy): Eukaryota > Metazoa > Arthropoda > Insecta > Blattodea > Blattidae > Periplaneta > Periplaneta americana. The sequence goes on along the minus strand of NC_091123.1, from coordinate 25,448,907 downwards.
TACTGCACAAAATAAAAATACAACAATGATTGGAATGTGCTCTAAATGGCCACTCACTGAAGCACCTCTACCTATTAAAAAGTGTAAATTACATTTCCTGTGGTTGGGCATTCATTTCTCCCTCCCGATCGCATATTTGGAGTAATCGAAAAAGAAATAAGGAAGTGATTGTAGATCCCCAAGAATTTAAAGATATTATTGGCAAACATGGAACAGTCTTTAATCTTGAAAATGAAGATGTAGGCCTACCTCTTCAAGACTGGAAGAAAGAGGCAGACATAATTTTAAGATCTCCTGTTATTTTAAGTTCAGTCCCTGTAAAAGATTTATTTTTAGACGATCTGCATTGAAAGAACAGATAACATTGCAAGATGAGTTTAACTATAGAACTGACACCGTTGTTGCAAAGGTAGTAACAAGAAAAAACAATAGAATTGAACGTGAAGAATAAGAAGACGAAGAAGAAACCGTTAATCTGGAGGAAGAGGAATGTGACAATATTGTGTAAAATTTGTATGAACTTAAAAAGTGTAACATATATTCAAATTTATACTGCTGTTATGTTTAAAGCATGTGCATAATCATACTTCATGTCTGGGTTTCATTGCCTACATAATTTGTAAGGTTTAAGTTAAAATGTTTTCTTTTTTGACTCATTTTTATGCTTAGAACTAATTCTCTTACTTTCAAAAGCCTCCAAATACACTTTTCAGTTTCAAAATCAGTTAGGTGCTAATTTAACCTCTCGAATTTGTTAGTTTCAATGAAGGGGCAATTCTGTAATTTGTTTGAACGTATCTAATGATAATAAAATACTTGATAAAAGGATTGTTTATATCCCAAGAATGTTTATTTATAAGGAAACAGTTTTTTCCATTTTCCCACAAATTTTGTTTTATGGACTTGGAGGGTTTGATTCTAGACGCCTCATATCTAAATCGTTTTTAAAGATAGATTCAAACTTTTTTGCAATGTATTTGCAAAAGCATGTTTTACAAACTCTCTGTAACAGAATTTTGATATTAGTCCCTACGTTTGTAAAATAAACAATTAAAATTTAATAACTATATTCTGATTTCCTTTCTTGCAAACAAACGGACGTATTTTTAAAATGAATTCGATTAACAAAATTTTGTTACAGAGAAACGTTTCCTGATAGTCTAAGGAATGTGTTTTCTAAATTTCATGCTTGTATCTTTAATAGTTCAGAAATTGTATCCATTTTTATCTGGCAATGTAGCAAAAAAAATGAAGTTACTGAAAACCGATAAAAGTGGGCGTGTGATTTAAAAATCCATAGCGCAGGAAGTTTAAAAAAGACGTCTCAACATCCGATAAGGGCACAAATACCCACAAAATGTTATGCAATGCATTCCACACATATCAAAGAGTATTTTAAAGAAAAAAAATTTTTTTTTGAAAATTTAATTTACCGGAAACAACATTGAAAGTGGGCGAGTGATTTAAAAATCCATAACGCAGGAAGTTTAAAAATGGAGACTCAACATCCGATAAGGGCACAAATACCCAGAAAATGTTATGCTATGCATTCCACACATATCACAGAGAATTTTAAAGATGGGGGGGGGGAATTTACTAATTTTTCACCAAAAAACACCATCCTCTCACCTTAAATTTTAAAATAATGGCAGGAGTTTACTAGCCTAAATAAAATTGAATATTGAATTGAGATACATTTCACTTGGTCAAATTGGACAGACACGTGCTAAACAATAAAAAGAAATGACCTCAGGCAGTCATCAGTGCGGAGATAAAGCTTCTATTTTGAAGTGTTAGGGTTGTGGTAATATATCTCATTACATGTGACAATTCTCAACAGTAATCTCATTAGAGGTTTTGATTTATCTAGAGAAAATCAAAACTCGAATGGGATTTAATTGACTATTACACGATTAAAGGAAAGTATATAAAGATTAGAAGAAGCTAAGTACTCTAATACAAAAAAAATATTAATTGACGTACTTAAATTCTATTTCACTAATGTTAACTTCACCAAAACGTTTGAACGGAGCCGCCATTTTCACTTGACTGTCTATGCTGTAAACAAATGACGATCGAAAAGCATGTATTATAGTACTACCGTAAAGAATTTTCAGTTCGAAATGTTGGGTCCACACCTGTGGAGCAACGGTCAGCGCGTCTGCCCGCGAAACCGGGTGGCCCGGGTTCGATTCCCGATCGGAGCAAGTTACCTGGTTGAGGTTTTTTCCAGGGTTTTCCCTCAACCCAATATGAGCAAATGCTGGGTAACTTATGGTGTTGGACTCCGGACTCATTTCACCGGCATTATCACCGTCATCACATTCAGACGCTAAATAACCTTAGATATTGAAAAACGTCGTAAAATAACCTACTAAAATTAAAAAAATTGAAATGTTGGCAAAACAAATAAACAAATGGGAGGGAGGTTATAAAAACAGAAGAAAGTATATAAAGATTTGTAGAGGAAATAAAATACTCTAATACAATTAAATAGATATTAATTGACTTACTAAAATTCTATTTCACTACTTCGCCAAAATGTTTGAAAGGAGCCGCCACTTCAGTTGACTATCTATGCGGGAAACAAATTACGATCGCAAAGCATGTTTTATAGTACCGTAAAGAATTTGCAGTTTGAAATGTTGGCAAACAAAGAAACAAATGCTAGGGTAGTGATAAAATTGTGTGATAAGCAGCCATGATTGGTTGAGAGACGTTCTTTCGCACCGTTTTATTGGTGAAAAGTAGTATGACGTAGTAAAAGTGTAATAGTCCTAATAAATATATCATCCAAAGGATTAGCGATGAGCTGATGACAGATATCCACTCTGTGTTGAGTCTGTTTAGGTGTCAATTCATTAGGTACAGATCTACAACTTCTGTATGATTTTCTAAGTGTCTTAATGTGGTGCTGTATTATATACGTATTCTGCAAACCTACGAGTATCAGTTTGTGGATTTTCTTCCAAAACTGCAAGTAAGTTATTCTCAATATTGCATACCTTAAGGTACTTATGTATCACTATTTTTTTTTAATTTTCCTTCAATATTTTTATTTATTTTTATATATTTCTTGTCATCTGAAAGCTTTAACTGTCTTATTATTGTGATGTAGCGAAGAACATATGATATTTCCGTGCAGGAATTCTGCATTAATTACCATATGATGAAGAATGGGTGGAGCGGAGAAAAATTTCTCTCCGGCACCGGGACTCGAACCCGGATTTTCAGCTTTATGTGCTGACGCTTTATTCACTAAGCCACACCGAATTCCAGTTCCGATGCCGGACTGCATCAACTCAGCTTAAGTTCCATCTCTTAGTTTCCCTTTAGTGGCCAACCCTCATGCATTGTGTCACAGGTGTGTGACAATGGCACAATGTCCAACATACTATGTGCAGAGGTGCACTCATTACGAGTGACTAAGTGGCCGGGATCCGTCGAAATGAGCGCCGTCCTAAATCACTAAGTGATTATTTACGCATATCATATTATTGTGCGAGATCGTGCGTATTTGCTTGTTTTCCGCACAGAACCAATACGCGGTAAGTGTGAAATACCACATTCAGTATTCCCAACGTAACACACACAACAATTTCCCTCTTCTTACCGCTTAAGTGCGACATTCATTTTACTGCTTTAGGCTTTTAACATATTATTTTTAGATACGTTTAACATAGTAATAATTATAAATTGGAAACTTACCACTGCAATTTCACCTAAATTGCAATGTTAATTATTGTTTTTAAATATTTGCAAAAATTAAGTAAAGTCTAGTACTCCACGAAACTTATTGCATTCCTGATACAAGTAACATTAAGGAAGCCGTGAAAAAATCAACTAGATTCCAGTTGCCGATGTTATTACTGCAATATGTTATATAAATAATATTGTTAAAATATTAAAATGAAAAATAAATCATTACATAACCTTACCGTTTGTTTTAAGTTCGCATTTATAGACTGGGGGAAAAAAAAGACAGACGTATATCACGGCCTGCTGGAGTATAGTAAACACAGAAAACATTTTATAGCAACAAAGTTGAAGAAAGATATTTTGGTGTTCCGAAGTTGCCGTCATTAAACAGAAACCAAGATGGAGATTTCATTGCAACTAATTAGAAATTCGTCTTTCAGGTATGTAATAAACGATCTTCGTACAAAATAATGTACGATACACGAGCGGTATGTTTGTTTTCATGTTCTCGGAAATTAAAAAAGCTCAACTACGTTTCGCTTTTTCAATCTTTTCCCCGACCATGGAAACGTCAACATACTGCTCTTGTAACGCATATTACTATTGTGATGTACTGAAGGGAAACTAAATATTACGTTCTCTTAGCGACATATCAGCTTCTGAGATAACCTTTTATTTTATTTATTTTTATTTATTTATTTAACCTGGTAGAGATAAGGCCATCAGACCTTCTCTTCCCCTCTACCAGGGGATTACAACTACAATATTAAGAATACAATTACAATTATAATTACAATTAATATTAAATTTACAAATATAATAAAAATCAAAGTACTGAAAGATTAACTGATTAATAAAAGCTAGACAGTTTATTGTAAAAGTTAAGAAGAGAGAAGCATTTCTTTTATTGATTAAGTAAAAATTAAACCTACTCTACGCAGTAAGAAAATGCTTAATAAGTTTGCTTTTCAACGCTACTAAATTCCGAGTCTCTGATGTCACTGGGTAGGGTATTCCACAAGCGCGAGAGCGAGATTGTGTATGATGATGAATACGATGATGTCTTAAGTGTTGGTATGGCTAGTATGCGGCTATTTTGCGTGCGTGTGAAGAGATAATGATATGATGACAGGTAACTGAAACGGGAGGCAAGGTAGGTAGGTGTAGAAGTGTGAAGGACTTGGAAAAGGAGAACAAGAGAATGAAAATGTCTACGTTCGTTAAGACGTAGCCAGTTTAGAGTTTGGAAGGATGGGGTAATGTGGTCAGCGCGACGGACATCGCAGATTACTTTTTAGCGACATCTAGCAACTTTTCAGTGTCAATTTAGCGATAAAGCGTCACCAAGAGTTGGCATCCCTGTTCAGGATAACACAAGACACACGTCAAATTCCTGTGGGATGGAAATAAAATTTCACTTCCACGCCGAGAATCGAACCACGGTAATGGGGTAATGTGGTCAGCGCGACGGACATCGCAGATTACTTTTTAGCGATATCTAGCTACTTTTCAGTGTCAATTTAGCGATAAAGCGTCACCAAGAGTTGGCATCCCTGTTCAGGATAACACAAGACACACGTCAAATGCCTGTGGGATGGAAATAAAATTTCACTTCCACGCCGAGAATCGAGCCACGGTGTGCAGGAATTGTAATGGAAGTTTACTACTTGTTCTACGGCGAAGGACTTTTACACTACAACACGGAACAAAACGGATCAGAGACGTTAATAAGGAGTATTGATTTATGGACGAGATACAAACTAGACATGCGCCTCGAAACCAGAGCAGTGCCATAGATTTTCCTGCCAGGGCTAGAAGCGACCACGCGAGACTCGAGTTCAGGCAGTGTCTGGGCGTAATTTCACGTTGATAATAAACAAAGTGCATGTGCCGACCTGCACGCAAATTAATGAGTATTGGCGGGCAGAACAAGTTCTGTTCTTTACGGCGAGATTCTTTTGTCTAGGACTGCTCCAATTGAGAGCGAAATTAATTGCTTCCACCAACTACCTGAAGTCCCGTTTGCTGATATCAACTTCTTCTAGTTTCCAATATATGAGTGGAATAGTAAGTCGATGCAATGCATTGTAACATATTTATTACTAGCCGTACCCGTGCGCTCCGCTGCACCCGTTAGAAATAAATATAAAGCAATTACATAATTAAAATAGGACATTTGATCCAGGGAAATTCGCGTTTGATATAAGGATAATTCGTTTATTATGTTACTTAATTTAAATTGTATTTGCATAATTAAAATGCGATCATTTTGATCCCGAGACCACTCATTTCGTCATAAAAATTATTTTAAGAAATACAGGAAACGAATGTACAGAATAGCCTATCAAGTTTTCTGTGCATAAGAAGCTATTTTAATCTTACCTGTCCTCGATTCACTCAGAAGTTACTGTAATAACATTACAGCATTATGTCCATCTAGAGAAACTACACTTTCCAATGGTGAATTAATAATTAATTATACAAATCGGTTAATTTAGCTTCTGATATTACTTCATACAAACACAGAAACATTATCTGTAAGCTATCTTTCATAGCTTTCGATTGTTGCTGTCCAAGGCCCCTTATAGACGAAGTCATTTGTTTTTTAAGTCATTACACGGCCTTAGATGGCACTTATTTTAATTTTAAAACTCATTTATCTCATTAAATATCAGTCCTATCAAAATTTTTCAAGGAATAAAACTTATCGGAAATTATGTTTAAAGAAACTTTTGTTATGTAACATTTTTCACAAAAATCAATAATAAGCGAGATATTTCGATTTATTTAATTCAGGCCCCCTTATAACCCCCCTTTTAAATAAAATATTTTGAATGCCATATAGCCTAAAATCTAAGTTACAACGAACTTAATTTATATTCCAATTTTCATCGAAATCCGTTCAGCCATTATCGCGTGAAAAGGTAACAAACATACAGACAGACAGACAGACAGGCAGATAGACAGACAGACAGACAGACATACAAACAAACAAAAATTTCAAAAAAGCGATTTTCGGTTTCAGGGTGGTTAATTATATATGTTAGGACCAATTATTTTTGGAAAATCGAAAATTACCAGAAAAATTTCGGCTACAGATTTATTATTAGTATAGATTTGTCTAATGGCTAGTACATGATATTTACTATCATTGACTGAGGGAAAAACAAGAAAGTGGTGAATAAAACTACGAATTAAGCAATTTAAAACATTCGGGCTCTGGCTTCCCAGTAGCGGTCGACTTCCTTGGAGGATTTCAGAGCAGGGCATTTTGCAAGATGTTGTCTATCCATGTCTTCCTGTTGATGGCACAAAATGCAGGATGCTGATGGAAGGATGCCAAGACGATTGAGGTGTTTACCCAGGATGTCATGTTCAGTGTTAAGACGAAAGCTTGCAACTGCCAGTCTTCTGGGTTCAGGAGGTATATCCTTCAGTAATTTCCTACGTTGTTGCGAAATGTTTATGTCCAGTTACTGTTGGTGATTATGTTTTGTAGTTGCTTGATATATTGTTTTACTGAGCTAAATGACAAAGGTTTCCGTGGGTTTATTTTGAGATTGGCACCCTTCTTAGCTAATGTGTCAGCCTGTCCTGGGATCCATTGTAACACAACTGTTTTGCCACGTTCCTTTAAAGTTGCAAGTATTTTTTTGACAAGTACTGATTTGTTCTGTGTAGGGGTGGTCAGTTTTATTTATGGACAAAATGGCTGCTTTTGAGTCCGAGAGGATGACGGCGTTTGTGAATTTATCTATATGGAATAAAAGTTGATTTAAGGCAACATGTAGGGTAAATTAGGGTCTGTTGGACAGTCGGGCATGTTTTTTTTTATTTTAGGTTATTTTACGACGCTTTATCAACAGCTTTGGTTATTTAGCGTCTGAATGAGATGAAGGTGATAATGCCAGTGATATGAGTCCAGGGTCCAACACCGAAAGTTACCCAGCATTTGCTCATATTGGGTTGAGGGAAAACCCCGGAAAAAACCTCAACCAGGTAACTTGCCTCGATCGGGAATCGAACCCGGGCCACCTGGTTTCGCGGCCAGACGCGCTGACCGTTACTCCACAGGCGTGGATTCGGGCATGTTGGACAATTTGTACTTTAAAGTGTTACCTCACCACTTGTGGGCACCACATTCTGCTAGAAGTCCATGACGGAAGTAGCCCCACTCGTGTCTACTTCCGTCATTGACTTCTAGCAGAATGTGGTGCCCACAAGTGGCGTGGTAACACGTTAAAGTACAGTGTCCAACATGCCCGACTGTCCAACAGACCCTAATTTACCCTATAGCTTTAATTTCTCCATCATTGCATTTCTCCATGCATTGTAACATAACATTATAGAAATAAACTAGGATAGGCCTATACTTACCATAAAATTAAAATACTGTATATTCCGTAGGCAATAACAGTACACGACATAATTGTCTTCTACAGGATGCCAGAAAAGATTTAACTCAAACTGAAAGAGTTTACAGAAGGTTTGAATTATGAGGAGTATTGAATCAAAATGTGCTAAGTCCGCCTTCATTTTCTTAGAGATTTTCTCGCTTTTTAATGCAATGTGAATCAATCTGTCCTGTTAGTTTGCTATAAGGGGTTAGGTACAGTTTAAGCAGTAAAATTTTTGGAAATATTCAACATTTTTCCTCCATTACTGTATTTTGAACAACAATGAAAATTTGTATGTGTAAAACACTTTCCTTCTGCTACATGAAAAACATATTTTTACGATTAAAAAAAAGTATATATATATATATATATTTTTTTTTCCATAATAGTGGTAGTTCACTGTGCAGTGATGAAGCGTTTCCCTCATACTCATAAACTTGTTAACTTTTTCATGTTCTCTCTTTTTTATTTTATTGCTGAAACACATGTTTACAATATCATACTCTTTAAACTACATTCCTTAATAAATAATATTTTTTTTTTATTTTGTGTTACAAGAAAATACTGATATTTGACCATATTTTAATTAATTTTTTATCAGACAATCTATCAAAGGTAGAGAACTGATCTTGCATCATATTGTAGATATGATATGCATAAATACACACAAAAAATTTCATCACAGAATGTTGGATAGTTTTTGAGTTATGTGAGAAACGCTTCATCACTGCACAGTGAACTGAATTTTGAGAAAAAAAAATGTAAATACCTAATTTTTTAAATCATATTTTTTTTATATAGCAGAAGGACAGTGTTTTACACATAATTTTTATTATTGTACAAGATACAGTAATGGAGGAAAAAAAATGTTGAATATTTTCACAATTTTACTGCCGTAAGCTGTATCTAACCCCTTAAGAATTGCTTCCTCCTTGTCTACAAGGCCTTAAAGTACGTCTCGAAATACTCTCGTTCAAAAAGCATAAAAAAGGTATCCCCGTAATATGCCATGAAGGCACTTGGGGGGCATGGAGGTAGAGCCCCATGCTTTCCATGACCTCGGCACTAGAATGAGGTGGTGTGGTCGGCACCACGCTCTGACCGCATTTTACTCCCGGGAAAGACCCGGTACTCAATTTTATAGGAGGCTGATGGCCGTGTGCACCATTCTCGATCATCTAGCCCGTTTATCAGCAATCACGGAAACATGGTTAATTCTTGACAGTGATCAAGTTACAGATGCGGTGCACCGACATTTTCCCTCGATCAACTCAGTATCGTCAGCTGACGGTACGCTCGCTTGAGAAGAATCATCTGAGCGCTAGGTTACCGCGTATAAAACAGCGAACGAACGCACTCTGTCAATTATCGCTTCGTTTTTGTTTGTCGGACTGCTTTCAAACATCCTCGCAGTTTTCAAATAACAAGTTTCAATAATCATGGAAGAAAAAAAGAAAAGAGCACCGAACTTCTCACAGTTCGAAGTGGGAATTCCTTTAGAACTCGTCAGCAATTATGCATCCATATTACAGAATAAAAGTACTGACGGAAGTTCTCTAAGAGAAAAGCAGGCTACCTGGTTGGATTTAACCTCACAATTCACATGAGTTATACGTGTTTACATAATTCCACATAATTTGTAACGTAATTTATACAGTGGTTATTTCATATTATTGATAATAATTGGGAAAAATTCAGTATACGGATATCTCACTGACAATTATCTTGAAGTAGGATACTAAAAAGAGCAGATTTGTGTTTGTCGAATGCTCGTCATCTTGCTTACGAAAAAGACACATTTCAGTGCCAATAATTTATTTGGGAAAATTTCAGTATACGGATACCTCGCTAACAATTATTTTAAAATTAAAAAAAAAAAAAAAAAAAAAAGCAATTCGTCTGGGTATTCAAATACGCACCATCATGCATACGAAAAGGAAGTTTCTAGTGCCAATTTATTTTGTGAGCACAAGGTTGGAATTTTGGAGTAAGAGGGAAAGGAAAGTATCCTTGTTCTGAAATTTATCCATTTATTTTGTGTTCACAAGGTTGGAATTTTGGAGTAAGAGGGAAAGGAAGGTACCGTGTAATTTCTCTTAATTCAATCGTAAATAGCCTAATTGTCCAAAACGTCATGTAGGTCTTAATAGTTTCAAACGGTAAATCTATAGCTAATAAGTGATAATCTCGCATTCTACAAAATGGTCATTTAGTTTTGCTATATTATTACCGGCAAAGAATAACTGCTTTATCATTATGCTAACAAAATTGGACAGTTAGGCCTAAATAATATTTTGTCCTCAAGTAAAGTCCCGATCTTCCAAAGCAGAAACATATATAAAACATTAGCCTATTTTGATAAAAAAAAAGAACATTTTTATTATTCATCTACAAACTTACTCTTTCTACAATAACACCAATTCTGTTATTTCCGCAATGATTTGCGTGTTCAAGAAACATCATTTCATCTTCAATTCCAACAAGTACGTCAAATCGTGCCGCCATTTTGGTTTTCTCGACTTGACTATGTTCAATTCAAGATAATCGGTCCCACACCCGTGATCAAATCTGATTATCATCAACTGGCTTGTTTAACTTTGATCAAGATTGATACTCCGCAAATTGGCGTTGAAGATGGTCAAGTGCCGACCTAACCATGGTCAAATTTTAATCGAGAATGGTGCACACGGGCATGAGTGAACCTCGGGGCCGTTCTGAAAGTTTGGCAACGAGAAAAAATCCTGTCACCACCAGGGATCGAACCCCGGTCCTTCCAGTCCGTAGCCAGCTGCTCTACCAAAAAGCATTGATAAATTAAATGTTTCCCCACTACTGAAAAATATTCCCCTATGGACTAAGTGCATTTTGGTTCAATGCTCCTTATATTATAATACATTTTCAATTGCAACTTATAATCTAGATAAGGGATTCTTAAACTTTTTTTTTTTTTAGCGTAGCGCCCACTTTTAAAAACTACAGTCCGTCCCAGGCACCTGTGGAGTAACTTCACGCATAGAGAGCATGAGGAGTTGGGAACGAGAATGGCGAGCTACAAACAACGGAGCAGTAACAAAGAAGTACTTTCCAAGTATTGCAGAGAGACTAGTTATGAAAATTCCAATTATATCGGGACTCACAACCATGCTCACAGGACACGGAAGAATAAGGGCCTACTTCTACAGATTCCACATAACACCAGATGCAACTTGCCCCTGTGAAGCAGGAGATCAAACCGTCGACCATCTTCTGCTCGAATGCTCCAAATACAACATGGAAAGACAAACACTGCGGAGAAACATAATAACCAAGGGAGGAACTTGGCCACCAGTTAAAAGAGACCTAACAAAAAAATTCTTAAAAGACTTTTGCAAATTTGTGAATTCAATTGACTTTAATTCAATTGACATCACAAACAATTAAAGTGGTATAGAACACAGAGTAGGAATAAGCACATATCTGTACATAGTGTAAATATGTAAACGTAGATTAGGTAAGACAGAATAGGATTTAATTAAGAAGAAAAAGCCAAATTGTATAAAGTACAACATTACTTAACTCAGGCATTCCATACAAATAGCGGCATAATACAAGCTTATATTGTAATTAGTCAACAATCAGGTATATGGTAGCTTATCAATCATCAACTTAACACAATTGGAATTCAACTTAATATGTATCCCAGGCAATATAGATGTAAACCAGAACATGCAGTATTACAAACGTAATGGAACATGTTGTTTAATTACGGCACTAAAAAAAAAAAAAATGGGGACGGAGTCTATCTGTGCTGGAGTGCATTGCGGGCAGTATCAGCTCGAGCCCGCTAAGGGGAAAGATTCTCGTGGTAGAAGGTGGAGTAGAGTTCAGATAGAAACGATCCAATCCCTGCAAGCGATTGCTAGCCTCGTTAAACCAACACCTCCCCCCAGAGCGGTCATTGGCCCTAGCCCTTCCACATACCACTTGCGCAGAGGTCTTGTTTCGTCTTTCTACCCCACAGATCCCTGGAAGGGACCATAGATGCTCGCTACTGCCCCTCAAATTTAATTGTAATATCCATGCTAAATCAGCGATAAGAAGCTTACCTTGTAGTTTCAAAGTTACTTTAATCAAACCAAATGTAACATGTAAATAAAAATTATAAATAAATTCACACAGTTTAATAAAAACAAATAGTCGAAAACGTATGTCCAGTAAAAGTAAATCATTAATCAAATATGACTATTTATTAAGTCTTATAAAAATAGATGTTACAGATTGAAACCAATATAAACATGTCCTGCAATATTTCTAAAATTATTAACACAATCTATTTTATTTTCACCTACATAAAAATATGTACGCTTGATTAAGAAAGTTCCAGTTAATAATTTCTTTCTTTCAATCAATCAATCAATCAATCAATCAATCAATCAATCAATCAACCAATCAATCAATCAATCAATCAATATTTTTTCTCCTTTTCTTTTTTTATTTCTTTCTTTGTCTGTTCAGCTTCTTCTCTTATATCGACTTACAAGCCGATGCAGTGTAAGGAAGGATAGGCCTATATCTTTCAACCAACACTAGACATATTAAGGTCTGTATTAACGTTTTGGAGGAAAATCTACATTTTTTAACCAACCTTTTTAAGATATTTATCAGACAACATATGAAAGTAGACTAACATAACCATATATCAGAAGCTTCAATTTCACTTTTTGATTCCTTAAAAAAAATAATTAATTAAAAATTATTCTATTTCTTCAAAATGCCATATATTTTCTAAAAATTACTCAATTTTGAAATTTCTTTCACTGAGTTGTTGCTGTTTATGCGTACAATGCTCTGTACTAGGATTTTGCAGCTAACATTATTACAAAGAATATTTTAGTCAAAAAAACGCCATTTCAAACGTTAATACATACCTTAACATTGTGGATCTTCCTTACATTGTGGTTAGCACGACGCAAGGCCTCCGCGGAGACATCAGAGGACAGGTACAAGACAAGGAACAAACATTCAGATCCGTAAAGTGAAGAATAATCTCTGTTCATTCTGGAAATCGAACTATGGACCGCTTCGTTGAAAAACGAGTGTCACTTTCCTCAGAGCCTTGGCGGCAGACGAAGTTAATAATAAAGAATAAAATGTTTAAGCAAAATACAGGGTGGTTCATGAGGATTTACCGTCCCTTACGGAGCTTATTTCCGAAGACATTCTGAGCAGAAAATGTCATATAAACATTTGTCCTAATCTCAATATTTTTAGAGTTACACTAATTTGAAGTTGTTAATAAAATACATGTTTTCTTTAGTTTTAAGGGTAAAACCATATTTCAAATAGAGAATGAACTATTCATAAGTGCCATTTCTTTAATTGGCTACTATTCTGAAGCTAAAAATGTGTTGTTAATTGCTTTGTACAAATTTTGTTTTTCAATTTTTAACTAAAAATTACATCATTCTTACACACTTATCACAAAAATTGTTGAAAATCATACGATTTTAGGAACTTGATTCTTTACAGTGTAATTATGCATCCTAATGTACAGTCTTAAACAATTTACAAGAGTGGCGTGATTTGTAACAATTGTTGTGATAAATGCGTAAGAAAATGTAGGCTAATTTTGTGGTTAAAAATCGAAAAAAAAAAAAAAAAAAAATCTGTACGAAGCAACTATGGAATTAACAACACATTTTTAGCTTCTGAATATTGGATAATTAAAGAAATGATACTCCTAAATAGTTGATTCTTTATCTGTAATATTCTTTTATCCTAAAAAGTCAGGATTAGGGGAGAGTCGGGTAGTATCGGACATCGGGTAATATCGGACAGTGCGTTTCTTTCATCTACCACCATATGGTAGTACCTGAATGACATGGTTACGTTTCTCTATGCGACATCACAGAAACGTAACCATGTCAATCAGGTACTATCATCGTGTGGTAGATGAAAGAAACTCACTGTCCGATATTACCCGATGTCCGATACTACCCGACTCTCCCCTAATGGTATTTTATGAACAACTTCAAATTAGCGTAACTCTTCAGAATAGGATAGAATATTGAGAATAGGACAAATGTTTATATGACATTTTTTGCTCAGAATGACTTCGGAAATAAGCTCCGTAAGGGACGATAAATTGTCGTGAATCACTCTGTATAAATAAAAAGAAACATATGACTTTACTACTAACCAGTGGCGGCTCCCGCATATTTCTTAAGAGGAGGAAAGAAGTTAACTGCACAAAATGACACCTTCTCGAATGAAACATGCTACAAATTAGCCTACATGCATACATGTAAGACCAGATAGTGTTCGGGTTGGCTTCCCTTTTGTATAGCAATAATCTGTTCTTGTAAACTGAGTTTCCTAAATAATTGTCCAAAATATAATACGTTTTCACTTCCATTCAATTTGAAATATATTTGTACAAAACTGAAAACTTGGATGTTGTCCTGTCTAGTAGACAATGAATGGAAGTGAATTCCAGTGGCCAAAATGATCTACGATACTAAAGTAGAATTACTTCCTCTTTGTTTTATACAAGCCCGACTTTAGCTTTCAAATGTCCTCGAAAGTTTCAAATAATGAATAGTACCCTATACATATAAAGTGCAATGAATAATATATTTTCATTTATAATTTTAAAAAAGTTTATATGGTGTCTTTTAATTTTTCGTTAAAACTGTTTTTATTGTGCCTCCTCCAAGACGTGTTAGTCTGGTTGAATGCAACATCGTTAGATGGCAGTGGTAGTGAGCTTGCTGCACGACCAGTCGGTTTCTATTTCCCGCCCATGCGCTGATTCAGAGGAGGATCTCCTCCCTCTCCGTTCATTTACTTGCTTTAAAACTCTGCTTCTTTCTCCGGCCGCTAGTGCGCTGTTGTCTATGTGTGCTAACTGCAGTAAAGGAAAAAAGGATTGGCTTTCCTCCACACAAACAATCTCGCATCTTTCTCACAGTTTTCTACAGCAATGAACGCGCGTTGTTTAAAACTCAATCAACCAAGGCTTACTTATAGCTGTGAACTTAAAAATCATCGAATCTTCCCCGAATTTTAAGGCGCATATTTTATTTGGTATTTACTTTCAGAAGAAGAAAAATATGAGGAGGACGTTCCTCCCTTCCCTCCCCCGAGGAACCGCCACTGCTACAAACTATAAATGGGACAAGTGCTGTATCTCTCTTCGCCTCTTTGCTGCAATGCTTCCTAACATTCGTTTATGATTTTTAACAGCAGTAATACTGACATCATACATACACTATACCGGGAACCATGGCAACACTAATAACTTCAGGATCGAAACATCTCTTGCAGAAGGAAACTGACAAATGAAGACGTCGAATGCAGAACTTAGGTATCTGATCCTTACTGTCATTCGCTACTGGTTTTCTTTCTCAAGTCGTGTTCAGAGTTAAGCTTAATAAAATATGGAATGCAGTAGAACGAACGGTTCGAGCACTGAAATGGATTATGTTAACGGCTTATTTCTCATGAGACTGACTGAGAAAATTATCCACTTACAACTGTATAGCAATTAGAAGCAGTATTGGTTTTATCCACCATTGAAGTTGGAAATAACTCAATATACAGGAATTTCTCCGTGACAGAGAAATCTAGCGATGATTACATTTCTTGTCGGGGAAATAAAAGAGGAAGAAACGCTTCTTGGAAGAAATTCTTCGCGTTCCTACAAGTTGTTTTTTTCTTATTGCGCTTGTGAACTGTTTCTTCCGACATTTCACAAACAGGTAGGTCTATTGTACAGTATTTTTTTGCGCGATAGTATATTTTGAAAATAATATTTTTTTTATATTAACCCCTTCAGACCTGATGTACATTATACTGTACATTGTTTTTTTTTTTTTGGAATGTCTTCGATACTTTTAAATATTTTGAAAAATTCAATGTGATAGAAATGGAGAATATTATTTTTGAATCATTTATGTACCCGAATTTAAAATAAAATTTAAAATTTTGGGGTCCCAGGGATCAAAATTTCCCCTGAATTTTGATTTTCTGTGAAGACTTGATTTGTGATTTTTGGATCCCCAGAATGATTATGTCCCTGTTTTTTTTAAATTTTTTTATATAAATTCCGGACTGAGGGGGTTAATATGCAGTACCTACATAACGTTAGACTATGAACAGCTGACTGATTCTCAGCAAGAAGTTTGTCATAGGTGTCGGTAGATGGCAGGAGTAGTTTTAATTACAACCCTAGAGCAGTTATTTGTAATATTTCAACATATTTATCTAGGTTGGCAACTCTGAATTCAATAAAATCAACTTCCAATAGTGGCGGCCGTTTCCTGTAACGACGAAAAAACACATTATCGTGCAAAAAAAAAAATACATAAAACAGTTACAGAAAGAATATCTGAAAAGATCTTAGGCGACAGGTTGGATCGCGATGAAATGAGTAATATCTGAACGCATTTATGCAAAAAATCATTTGAAAAAAATAGCCATTTATGATACGGATTTTTTAGACTTTCACGGTAAACGTAATCGAAAATAAACTTTCAAGTATTCCATAAACGTTTGTCTGCAATAATTCTTTTATAAAATCCTTATTTTTACAACATATTTAACAAAACTGAAAGACAGTACACGGTAATACCCAGCCTAGTATATACAATCACGAAGCTCAATACGTAGTAAATATGCATCCATAAATAGTTGCTCATAAATAGTTGCTAACCATTAGGATCGCTAATATCGCCTCATTACAGACAATGCGAAACAGTACCGGCACAGTCTAATGTTTCTAGCACCCTCACAACTCAAGCTTCGCGACTGTATATACTAGACTGTGGTAATACTCTGAACATTTTGTCTTACGTTAGATTTCTTTTGTTTATTTCTAAATTTATTAAGGGATTAGGTACAGCTTACAGCAGTAAAATTTTGGAAATATTCAACATTTTTTTCCTCCATTACTGTATCTTATACAACAATGAAAATTGGTATATCTAAAATACTGCTCTCTGCTATATGAAAAAAATATTTTTACGATAAAAAAATATTTATAATTTTCTTTTCAAAATTAAAAATGTTGGCAGTTCACTGTGCAGTGATGAAGCATTTCCCTCATAACTCATATTTCTCTTTTATTTTATTGCCGAAACTCATGTTTACAATATCATGCTCTTTCGACTACATTTCTTAATAAAAATATTTTTTTTTTATTTTGTATTAGGGAAAAATACTGATATTTGACCATTTTTTGAAATGAATTTATTTTTCATCAGACAATCTATCAATGGTATGTAATTCATCTTACATCATATTGTAGATATGACATGCATAAATACACACAAAAACTTTCACCACAGAATGTTGGATAGTTTTTGAGTTATGTGGAAAAGGCATCATCACTGCACAGTGAACTGAATTTTGAAAAAAAAAAAATGTAAATAATTTTTTAAATCGTATGAATATTTTTTTCATATAGCAGAAGGACAGTGTTTTACACATACTAATTTTTATTATTATACAAGACACAGTAATGGAGAAAAAAATGTTGAATATTTCCAAAATGTTACTGCTGTAAGCTGTACCTAATCTCTTAAACATAAACACGCTATTAACACAGAAATCAGATTTTTTTTTCACATTTCACATACATCCGCTCGTCAACATATTTCAGTAAGTACTAACTTCTAACTTAGTCTTAAAACGGTCATGGAACTATTAAAGGTTAAAATGAAAGTAATTTTCCATTTCACATTAACGACCATATGGTCTCAATACTAAGAATTAAACGATGTCATACAAATGTCATAGACTCTCTCGTTAAACGACTCATGCTGCAATGAGTGAAACTACTACATGCTAAACTTGTTTCAAATAAACTTGAGAGCAACTACCGCTTGACAGATATGTTTATGTTCGCGAATTCACAAGTATCTCGTGTCTAAACACAATTATTACTTCAAAATAATCATTGCAACTTAAAACAAAAATAAAACCGTCTTAAAGACGGCACAAGCTTTGTCATCACACGTTTTACGTGCTTTGAAACATCTCTAGTTTTATTACCACTTTGCCGATGATAGTTTCATAGTTTATTTACACGAACTGCCATTCAATATAAGTACATAGGATACTAAATATATTCATTTACTGTAACTCACAAGAAGTTACGCTGCCCTTCTCAGGAGAAGCGTATTAAATAATACAGGCCTACAGTGTCTGATTTGGGGCGCGCGTCAGCCTTGCGATTAAAGCCTAGCACTCCGAAGTTGGAAGGTCGCGGATTCGATTCCCAATGGAGTAATAGCTTTTCTCCTCCCGGGCGCAATTAGGTTCTGGGGTTTACTCAGCCTCTAAAACAAATGAGTACAAGTGATATTACCTCGGGGGTAAATACGGCAGGCACGTAGGACTGATATCCGTACTGCCATTTAGTGCCTTTTTTATTGGGTTATTTTACAACGCTGTATCAATATCTAGGTTATTTAGCGTCTGAATGATATGAAGGTGATAATGCCGGTGAAATGAGTCCGAGGTCCAGCACCGAAAGTTACGCAGCATTTGCTCATATTGGGTTGAGGGAAAACCCCGGAAAAAACCTCAACCAGGTAACTTGCCCCGACCGGGATTCGAACCCGGGCCACCTGGTTTCGCAGCCAGACGCGCTGACCGTTAGTCCACAGGTGTGGACGCCATCTAGTGCCGACTGTCTATAAAAAAGATAATAATAATAATAATAATAATAATAATAATAATAATAATATATCTCTGGCTCAGATTCAGTCTGATAAGTTATGTACATCACACTCGACGATATGTGTCAGAGAAAGAACAATTGGATACTTTAAAGTAGAAAGGTGCAAAGTGCCAAAATCATAGAAAACGAAATTATTATGCAGAAAAGTGCAATGTTCCTAGGAGGATGATGATGAAAGAGGCTACATCCACTTGTGTTTCTTAAGCGAGATATTTAGATGTTACGTTGCCAGCACCATGCAGTTTCAGACTGTAAGCGCCCTATTGAGCTGCATCATAGAATGCAATGGATCTTCAACAGGTCATGTTTGTGCCCAAACTTACACACAGCGAAATGTTTTACAGACGTCAGCTTTCACGTTATAACTTTGGAGTTTGTGTATGGAATACAATGGATCTTACATGTGTATGTGGGATGAAAGCATCGCGAGTAGAGGTGCCAATGAGACTGTCTCGTGTGTACTAAAACTGACGAATATGGACATAACAAACAAGAAGAATCTGATAACTTTGCACATAGAACAAGCGGCCACAGTTTCTTGCAATGCGATTCTGATTTCGCTTTGATTGAAAAACGACAGAAAGTGACAAAAGCCTTCATTCCTAGTGACCTGCTAAAAATCGTACAAGACTCTAAAGTTATAAAACCATTTCAAACCGTTTCAATGCTAGAGTCATATTTCCTTAATATGCAAGATGTTGCTGATCAACTAATTTCCATCAAGAACTTGAATATTTCTAAGGCATGTTGCATTCAGTATGATGTTAGTAAAGCAGGTAGTGTTTCTGTGAAATAGTCGCATGATAATGTAGCAGTGCATACCATTAAAGTGCTTAAAAAGAAAAAAAACACATGAAAGATGTGCAATTAGCATTGTTTCAAGTTAAAGCATAAAATAGGGAAATTACTGAAGAAAAGAAGGGGGGAATACTAGCAATGACTCCCTATCTTCCAAATGAGGAGCATAGGCAGTTCTACAGGCAGATCTATGAGTAAAAATTGCTCCAGAATAGGGAAAAATAGGCATTGGACTTTGCACCATTCTACTGCAACTGTACCTATTACTTAACCCTTTTCACAATCTGTGTTACATAATTAAATCTGGAGAAATAATGTCTTTACATATCACTATTATTAATGAGTAAACACTGCACTATTGCTGTTTCTATCAGTAAAAAAACCATGACACAAATATGTGTACAATTATTCTTATAGCTACATTTGTTTATCTTATCTCCAATGTTTCGTTTTGGCACTTTGCACCCTTCTACTTTAAAGTATCCAATTGTTTGTATACATCTGAAGTTTGATTAGTGTAATATGTAGCTAGACAGTGATGTATGCAATGGAGGAGAAAAGGAACTGGCCACCATACCTCATTATCTCCTGGCTTAGTTGCCATATGAGTGATGTCTTATTAGTGTCACTTGTGAGACTCAAACCTGTCTTCTGGCAGTTGACTAAATAATAATAATAATAATAATAATAATAATAATAATAATGCCTAGCATTACAGATCTTCAAGGGCACAGACCGACCAGCCGGCTGCTGGCCTCACGTTCACATGCCGAATCAGAGGTGGACGATAAACTAGAATAGAGGTATTGTGTGGTTAGCACGATGATCTCTCAGCCATTATAGCTGGCTTTCATAACCGCATTTCGCTACCTATCGCAGCTAGCCAAGTGCATCACGATGCTGGATGGGCACCGATCCCATACATTGACCGAAATTTAATGAGAAAATTTCTTCCTCCTGCCGGCTGGAACCAGAGCGCATTCCGTATCGCAAGTCCTGGGCTCGATGCCTTACACCACAACGCCACAAGAAAAATAAATAAATAAAATAAATGAGTGAATAAATAAATAAATAAATAAATAAATAAATAAATTTATTATTGTCTCCATTTCATAAGCTTCATTCGTCTCCATACCCACATTTCAAATGCTTTTAGTCGCTTCTCTTCACTTCGTCGTAATATCCATGTTTCTGCCCCATATAATTCCACACTCCACACAAAGCACTTCACTAATCTCTTCCTTCGTTCTTTTACCAGAGGCCCGCACAAGCTGCTCTTTTTTCTATTAAAAGCTTCTTTTGCCATTGCTATCCTCCTTTTTACTTCTTGGCAGCAGCTCATGTTACTGCTTATAGTACACCTCAAATAACTGAAGCTGTTTACTTGCTCTGCTGCATCGTTTAGAATTCACACGTTTGCCTTCTTTATTTTCCTTCCGATAACCATGCTCTTCGTCTTGTTTGCATTTATCTTCATCCCATACTGCTCACAGCTGTCGTTTAGCTGCAGTAACATATCCCTTAGTATCGTCTCCTCTTCTGCTAACAACGCCATATTATCAACAAATCTGATGCACTTTATTCTGCTTTCCCCTACTATGACTACTCTCATGTTGTTAAAACAGTTCTTCACTAAATCCTGCAAGTAGATATTGAATAGGCCCTAAAGGCATCCTTAACGTACTGCTCTCTCTATTTCACTTCCTTCTGACATTTGTTGTCCTATAATTTTATTTTATGCATAACCGTACATAACAAAAAGCTCTTTAAAATTATCGACGTCTAATTTTTTAAGATAGAGCGACTCATAAAGACAACAGATTACTATCCCAAAAGTCTTGTTTTCATATTGGAAGTCAGCCTAAAAGTTGGCCTACATCTGAAAAAGTTGAAATGCAGATTAGGTTTTAAGCCCTGGGATTTAGAAGATCGTACCCAGATTGGGGGCCGGCCCCAACCCGGATGTCTTGTGCTCCACGTCTGTGCGTGACCCAGAGGTCAGCGATTCCGTGGGGCAGACCCTCGCACGTCCTCGGCGGTACTCAAGTGGGAGTCGCGACCAGCGCAAACATCGGCGCCCTCTGGCGTGGCTAAGATGCCAGATAATACCTTCTCTAACGACCCTTTTAAACTACATACTTCTGGAGAAGATAATTTTGAAGTTAATGGAGAAACTGCAGGGCGAAAACTGCAGCCAGATCCATCTCCAATCTCTTTCGTGGATTAGATTAAGGGTCGAATTCATGGTCGTCACTTATAATAGTACATTATGCAACGAGTCTATAATGATAGTAATTAAGAATCGAGTATGGATATTTATGAAACTCGCTTGCGCTCGTTTCATAATTTTCATACGAGCTTCTTAATTACCATTATAGGCGAGTTTCATACGACTTTTTATGCTCGACCATATTTCTAACTTGAAATTACCGGTATTCAGATGTATACATTTTATTTGTATCTGCCAAGATCGGAAGTGACCTTGTTCTAGGTCGTGAATTGTGAGATGTGCGCAGACGCGAAAGTATTGATTTTTTCCAAGGAACAATAATGTCATTGACCTTTATGTAATCCTGTTAAACTTGATAATATTATAACCTCGATTATTGAATTCGACATTGAAAAACGAGATGATAAATTGAATTTATTTGAATATTATTTACAATTAACGCTAATTATTATAGTAACAGAACATAACCTTCTGCGACAGTATTGGATTTCCAGCCTCGCTAATTCTCTTTTGATTGCATATTCGAGAATAATCGATACTTGCGGTTTTATAACGGTAGAAAGCTGACCTGTCATTGGCTGAACAGTTGTAACCTGAGTCGTCATTGGCTGAAAGACCTGACATTTAATGAGTAGGTGTACTTTAATGACATGCATTAAAGGTCTGCTTCCAGGTGTATAATTACTACATTTCGGCATGGTCGAGCATAAAAATACTTATAAGTAATGAGCGTTTCCTTTGCACTTATTTCAGATCGTATTGCAGAGATGCTACTCTTTCAATGCCCTGAGCATTCCCTTGACATCGAAAGATAAGCCCACACCTGTGGAGTAACGGTCAGCGCGTCTGGCCGCGAAACCAGGTGGCCCGGGTTCGATTCTCGGTCGGGGCAAGTTACCTGGTTGAGGTTTTTTCCGGGGTTTTCCCTCAACCCAATATGAGCAAATGCTGGGCAACTTTCGGTTTTGGACCCCGGATTCATTTCACCGGCATTATCACCTTCATTTCATTCAGAAGATGTTGATAAAGCGTCGTAAAATAACCTACTCGAAAGATATAGGGTAAATTAGGGTCTCTTGGACAGTCGGGCATGTTGGACACTTTGTACTTTAACGTGTTATCTCGCCACTTGTGGGCACCACATTCTGCTAGAAGTCAATGACGTTAGTAGCCACGAGTGATGAGCACCGAATCACTGCCAATGAAATTAAGTATTTAAGAATAACTGCTGGCTATACTGGATTAGACAAGAATAAATATTTGGATATTTTGAAAGAATTAAATATTTGCCCAATTTTTTAGAGACTTCAAAATTATAGACACAAATGGAAATTGCATATAGGCTACTCAGGATGCCTAGAACAAGGGTACCACGCCAAGCATTAAATTACCGCCCTTTAGGAACAAGATCTTTGGGCCGTCCGCTGAAACGATGAAGTTAGACCGTAACAGGCCACCAGGCTTAATACGTGATAGGAAGAAAAAGAAGAAGAAGAAGAAGAACTTAAAACTGAAGTGTTTGAGCCCACCCAATGTTTTCCAAAAGTTGGTGTCACTGAACAAGATAATAATAAACATCGAATCAAACATGAAATTATCTTCTTATTTTTGTTTGTATTGTAGTAAGAACTTTTAAAACAAAATGACAAAACTTAATAACACAATTATAAATTATAGGGCCTAACATACGTAACTAGAAGGTAGCACACCATACAATGAGTGACAATCGTCAGAGAAATTTGAAGACTTACATAAGTTTATGCATTTATAATAGAGTTGTAATGCCGAGCATATATTCTTGAATGTGATTATATCTGTGGCCGGGAAGAAGAAGGTTTTATGTCAATTTTTTTGTGAAAATGAGATTTTCATATATTCTGAAAGCGGAAACAATTCTCTACAATCTGGTAAAACGTCTAAAGTCAAATAAGACTCCTGACTGGATTTATAGAGCGTTACCAAATGTCATAAGTACTTTTTGAATCGAGCACACACAGAATAAAGGACTTAAGAATATTTAATACTTTATTCCTTACAAACATCACATGTTTACTTTCCATGCTTCCCTATTAAAAAGGTCTAACTTGTATTTTAGCCATTTTATCACATACTGATGCCCCTTTCCTTTTAAAACTTTAAGTAGCAGGGTAAACAGTCCTATAATTGTTTAAGACCCATTTTGCATTCCTAATAATTTACATATCTCATTTATTTTTACATGAAAAAGGTCTTATGTTTATATAGTCCTTTCTACTCAGTTTGGGTTCTAGTCTTAAAAGGACTTAAGTGTGGCTAAATTTTGGAAACAATCAAGAAAATTGTTAAATGAGCAACATTACCTACATTAGAAGAAATATAAACAAATAATATCCAGGAAAAACCTCTTAATTAAAAAAAACTCTATAATTGACACCAATTTCAGTCTTTCTACTGCTCTCCTGAAAAGTAATTATAAATTTTTTTACTTAGGGGAGAGTCGGGTAGTATCGGACATCGGGTAGTATCGGACAGTGCGTTTCTTTCACCTACCACCATATGGTAGTACCTGAATGACATGGTTACGTTTCTCTATGCGACATCACTGAAACGTAACCATGTCAATCAGGTACTATCATCGTGTGGTAGATGAAAGAAACTCACTGTCCGATATTACCCGATGTCCGATACTACCCGACTCTCCCCTAAGACCTTTTTTTTTCCCGGTCACAGATATCTTTGTGTTCTTTCAAATCTTTGAAATATCTTACATATGTTCCAAAACAAATTTAAGATCAGAAACTAAAAACCTGTTCTAGCTCTTTCGAACGAGATCACTACAAAAGTCACCAATAAATTGCCATGACAACTCATTTCTAAATGACTTCCGACAACAAGAAGAAAATGAAGGGGGCCATGGCAGTTTCTTGCTTTCTACGTAACACAAGTGGCAGAGTCTGTTATGACGGGCCAGTCACAAGTCAGGCAGACAATGACATAATAAATCCGGGGTATTACGCTGACAACGCTGACATCTATTATATGTCGCAATAAAATTAAGCTGAACATGATTAAACTTTTAACCTAATTAGTATTTCATACGCGTAGCAACTGCTATCGGGTTTCCGGAGCGAATCAGGCGCCATCTGTAAGACGTCAAGCAGGTCTACCAACCTTGCAGTAATTGTCACACACGTATCATGATTTGTGGGCCGTTTAGCTCTGCCGGCGTCGTAGAGGTTACCACGATTGCCTTTGAATCAGAATTTCTTGGATTGATTCTCGACGAGGGACAACGGATTTTTAAAGCACAATAAAAATCTTTAGTATGGTTTCTTCGCAAGGAAGGTTGGGATTCAATATTGTAGATATACGTTATACAAAAGCACTTTGTGACTTAGAGGACTACAAGAATAATGTTCCAGTTAGATGTTCTAGAATCACCAATTTTTCCTTTTGCGGACTGATTTTTCTTGACTAACAGTCTTACTAATAAACCGTGTATAGTTTTTATACGAGTCTTATGTAGAGTTGTGACAGAAAACGTTACTAATAAACAGCGTGTAACCATAGATGAGAATTGCTTTGCAGTAGTTATATACACGAAAACCCAGTATATAATTGAGGTGCTTGGTATCAAAGTTGGACAACTCCATTTTTTTTTACAGGAGAGACGAAAAACTAGATCCTTGGAAACCAATGTCTCCGTTATATGTACATTTTTTTTAAATGTTCTCATGGATCGTAGAAATATTTTTTCAGTCTCAAAATGTGATTAAAATTAATATTCAGGTCAAAATTTACGTTTAAAAAGTGGAGTTGTCCATCTCTGAAACTAAGTCATGGAGTTGTCTGTTTTTGAAACCAAATGAAGCCATATTTAAAGTGAAATCGTCTACTTTTGAATGTAAGTCATTTCTAACTCGCTTTCAAAGCGAGTTGACGTAAAACAGTACTTATTCATCCACAAACCGATTATATAAACAAGTAGCCATGTTAGATTCGCGATGCATGATGGGAAAAGGTGGTACGAATGTGGCTTCTCATTGGCTACTGAAGGAATTGTCCTAATTTGAAACCAAGCCACAGTGGAGTTGTCTACATTTTGATTCTAAAGCGCACGATTAAGTGCTATTTTCGCTCTGTTCTGTCTGTTTTTGAACCTAAACAGTTCCAGAATCGCATTCAGCACACAAAATTCTATGAGAAACAATCAATATCTCGAAATCGCAAAAAATGGAGTTGTATAATATAGAGAAAAAAATGGCCGCCCCTCTAACAGCTGTTCGTATCGATTGTCATTTTATGATGATGGTTGCCCCGTAACCACAGAAGAACAAACCAAAGAGCACAAAATAATTAGAATAATATTATTTATGTAGCTTTTTTCTCTGACCAAAATATAGCGTGGTAATCGATCAGGCCCAGTTGTACTATCGATACTTATCGCTACACACTAGCGCTAACTATCGGATGCAATAGAGAACCTCTGTTATACTATTCTCTTTCGTAATGAAGTAATGACAAAACTATGACGTAGCTGTGTAACAACTGTACTGTTATACAGGAGTATTTACACACGACTTATAAAGGAGCTATTCACTGTATAAGTATAAGACAGTTGAACGTCTGTATAAGAGTTTTTATTAAAAGACCGTAAGATTTCATCTGTGTCTGTTGAATAAATCTCATGAGACTACAGAGGTCGCTAACGGAAATATTCCCCGCTGTATCTGAGAGCAGCTGCAGACCTGTGCGACCACACGAACAGAAGTTATAAATCAGGGGTACACCAGGGATCGAACACGAGTCTACAGGATTATGATGAGTCCAGCGCTCTAGTCACCGGATATCGGCGCCGTGTTTGTGGTGTAATATAGAAAATAGATCTTTAACAATTTAATATTGCTGGAAAAATATTACCTACCTATAGCATAATGTAGAAATGAATAAACAGCTCGTTAGTGAGGACTTTTCAATGTAGTATAAAAATATTCTAACATTTACAATATTTTTTGAGAATAAGATGAAAATATTGCGTTTTACAAATTATATTTTATACACAACATAATTTGGGGCACAATTTAACCACACTGAGGTATAAGTAAGTTGGCAGACCTGACGTCAATAGAAATGCTTGACAGAATGAGTACATCGTAGGTAGCAGTTTATATAACGGCGTCTGGTTCATGCCCGTCTGTCTTGCCCACGGTAATTGCTGGGTTTCTTTACTAATCAGCATTTTCTGCATTCGTTCCTGCTGTCAGTACACGTCTAAACACTCTTCAAAGCTATAAAACAGCCATTTTACAGCAAGCACAATCTTCGCGTTTTACCACGTTAATTCTATCAGCATTGCCAACTTACAGCCAGAAATTATGCTGGCGACAGTAGCGGCTGGTGGTCAAAATAATGAGTGTGCTACAATTTCTATATTGGCCTACTGTATACACTTATATGTATTTATCTTAATTTAAGACTCGCCTAGTGACGAAATATGAAATCCATACGACGTTCCTTCCTACTGTAGAACCTGTCAATTACCCTGGTGTTAAACCCTTCAACTTGGATATCATACTCTTTTCTATTGACATTGTTACTTCACAGAATGGATCCTGTGAATTGTTGGAGGCTATGTATCGTAACAATTGAACAGCTCCATCTGTATTCCGGAAGGCAGGTGTTCCGTATAGAACTCAAAGTTGTGTCTTTAACACTCTTTTGTTCAGTACAGTATAGCTGTTGACAGCAACTTCAAGTTCGCGTTCAGGAAAATTAGGCTATTCCAAAAATTGCCAGAAAATTTGCTGTTTTAACAATTTTGTTGCATCTAGATAGCTTATAGACTGGAAACTGTGAGTAGTTTTCTGAATTATACGGTCACATACTTTCTTCGCTTCAGTTTTCTGGGATTCCATTCTCCGTCGCTTGCTGACTGATTCAGGAGGAACCTCAAAAACCAGGTAGACGGCAGCAGCAGTCGGACACTTGAATTACCAAATAGGCCTACATTGTAAACAGTTCCGAGTTCTTCCACAAACAAGCATTCTCTCGTTACGCTTTACTTTTGCAATCTCCATGCTCTGTTGTGCTGAAGCTGACTACAGCACTTCCCCACGTAAAAATAGCCAATCAGGGCAGTGATTTCAGATTCGCACATGCGCATTAATTGTCTACATTCTCATTTAGAGTTCTGAGTAGCACATTGTACCCCCTGAGGCACCAAAGAGCTAAGAGCGAAGACTAAACACTCCATAACGCGTCATGAACATAACCACGGAAAATTGTCAAATGGCAGATCAGATACTATGGTGGTATTGCAAATACATTATTTGAGCAAAAATTATCATTGTGCTGTAGCACTGTAGCACATAAGGACGGGCCGCCCCTGGCTGGCGATTGTTTATAACATAACTAGAGTCCTGTGTTTGGTCACTTTGAATAAAAGTTAGGTGTACGTCGATCATTCTAGCTTCGCTCGGTACGAAGAGCCTGTGAGTCGCAGTTCAATCTCCAGTGAACTCATCTCCCCGCATACTCCGGTACTGTGTGTTTATATTTATATACCGCCACCGGCGTAGCTCGGTCGACTAAGGCGCTTGCCTGCCGATCCGAAGTTGCGTTCGGGCGCGGGTTCGATTCCCGCTTGGGCTGATTACCTGGTTGGGTTTTTTCCAAGGTTTTTCCCAATCACAAGGCAAATATCAGGTAATCTATGGCGGATCCTCGGCCTCATCTCGCCAAATATCATCTCGCTATCACCAATCCCATCGACGCTAAATAACCTCGTAGTTGATACAGCGTCGTTAAATAACCAAGTAAAAAAATATACATACCTGTGTGTGTATAAGTCGGTGAACGACAGAAATAGTACTCATGTACAAAATAATACCTGAATTTAAATGAAGCTTGTGTAGGTTCTACCAGAAATTTAAGGACACTCTTTAGAAAGAGATGTTTCACTCCTATCCTTTTACTCATTTGAAATCCCTTGAAGTTTATAAAGGGACCAAATTCCTGTGAAAAGTGATTTTTTTACTGCAAACCCAATCTCTCTATCTTTCAAACTGTGGATTATATATAACAATTTTTCTGTTATGAAAACTTACTGAAAAATTACAATTTCTGTAGGAAAAAGATTAATTACTCCAGAATGGATGTATTTAGATCAGTGAATTTTGGGATGGAGTTAGATATTAGCTCAAGTCATTCTTCCACATCCCAATAATTTGCCACTTCATGTCCGCACTCCTGAATTTTGACCCATTTTCACTTTTTTCAAGGAAGAAATCTAACTTTTCCACACTTGTAGCAAACTCCATAAATGTTTACTAAAATGGAGGGAATAAGCTGATTGACCAGTATTAACAATTCTCAATGTTATGATTAGAGACAAGAATTCCATGCAAATGTATGGTTTTATAGGAACATAGGACATAGTTCAAACTTAGTACTTATCCATTTCATTACTTTCCGGTTCCAAATATATGTACTTTTTCCGTGCATATTTGCATGTTTTGGCCTTTTTGGGAATAAAAACGAGCATAATGCATATTTAAGCAATTTTTAGCTTAATAATGCATATAATATACATTATATTCAATTTAAATGCATGTTTTAATGGTTTTGAGTGGACACTTCAGTTTCTCGATTTTTATGTCCCTTATTTTAGCTTCAGAAATCAAGATTGAAGAAGGAAAAGAAAAAAAAAACTAAATAACAGAAAAATGAAATGAAATGTTAAGGTTTTCACAATAAAAGATGTTGGAGGACTTTTCCTTGAACGGAAGTTCACTTTTACAACACTTTACAAGCACAGGAACTCACAAAAACCAATTTGGATATGTTCGTCGTTAACTGTGCAAAAAAAAAAAAAAGTGAAGTGAAATAAGAAAGTTGGAACAAAAATGAAAGTGCATATTTTAATGTATTTTTCGCTTGATCGTGCACGTTTCATAGTTTGATAGTGCATGAATGCATGCATATTTTGGTATTTTATAGTGCATGAAATTCTCGTCTCTAGTTAGCGTATGATGTAAGTGACAGTGGCGGTCCCAGGTCAATTTGCTGCGAATTTCAAACTCAAGAGAGTTTTAGAAAATTGCAATTTTTTCTAAATAAAATAAAGAGAAAAATCTGGAATTTAATGCGTGAACGAGATGTCACAATACGTTTAAACAAAAAGTAGGCCTAATATTTGTACAAGAAGACTTTCAGATATTTCTAACTCTATCCCAAAATTAATTGATCGAAGTACATTCATTCTGGAGTAATTAATTCTTCTCCTACAAAAAATGTAATTTTTCAATAAGTTTTCATAACAGAAAAATTGTTATATAATCCACAGTTTAAAAGATAGAGAGATTAGGTTTTCAATAAAAAAAAAACTTCATTTTTCACAGGCATTTGGTCCCTGTATAAACATAAGGGGATTTCATATAAGCATAAGGACAGGAGCGAAACATCATTTTTGAAGGAGTGTCCTTAAACTTTTGGTACAAACTTCATGCAATAAAATATTATTTTTACCAGGGATAGGCAAAAGTCCAAACTTTTAAAAAGCCCTCTTTTTTTCAGGAGTCAGCAAATTTTGTCCACACATGCAATAAGAAAATCATCCGGGAGGTAATCTTCACTGAATTATTTGTACACTTCTGTTCAGACTTTCCTAAAAAATATGCAATGAATGTATGCAGTATGCACTTCATTATTAGACATTTCCTTCCTGTCACGTGGTAACTATTAGGTTATTCCATTTCCGGCTTTTCCCCTTCAAAATTATCCTACATTCCTTCACAGGAAATGGCGAAAATCGAAGTGAGACAAGTGGCCTACAGGCTTGGAGTTGACAGAGAAACTTTTCTTCTGACCCAAACTTTCTGCTCCCATTTCCACTTCTTTAATTCTCGCTATTAGATATAATTAAAAAAAAACTATTTAGCCATTAAGAGCGGTTAGCACGACTGACCATGACACCAGCGGGCCCGGGTTCAAATCATGGTTGGGACAAGTCACCTGGTTGAGGTTTTCCGAGGTTTTCCCTCAATCCATTAAGAACAAATACTGAGTAACTTTCGACGCTCGATCCGGGACTCATTTCGCTGGCATTATCACCTTCACCTCATTCAGACGCTGGATAACCACAGCAGTTGATAAAGTGTCGTAAAATAACTAACTAAAATATATAATAGAACTTACTTTCTGAATGGTATAGAAGAAAACTGAGTGACGATACTCCATGTAGTAAGAGAAAAACATTTTATAACCTAATTATTAAATGTCTTGAACTGATTTGACTCATCGGTTATTTCTAGCACAGATTTAATTTAATGTTAATTGAGATTTCTGGTTGATATTTACAGTAGTAGAAATAAATCAGAAGATAATGTGATTATCAGTAAAGATAATTAACAGCAATGAGTAATAAAGAGATCCAGCTCCTTGGAAACAGTGAAAGTGGCGCAACGAATAGCCGATGGGCATGGCTTCCTTACCTCACACACTTTCAAACAGAGCGGCGCTAAGACGTTGCACCCAATTTCTAATAACGAGGGCCAAAAAAAAAAAAAGGATTGAAATCTAAAGGACATCTCTTTTGATATTGCAGTTAAGGGGAGGCAGAGGTGAATATTTCAAAATCCACAAAATTTATCCGATTTGTTTGAAATTGATCATGGATACTAAGTATGTTATTAGTAATGGACATACCAAGTTTGAACTTTCTAAGTACAATAGTTCTGTAAATATTAATAATTTTATAAAACTTTATATTGTTTGATATAAAATGCTCCATGCTCCATATTGTAAGAAATTTTCAATATTTATTTTCATTTATATGTCCAGAGAAGGTATATAAATAATGATAAGTATCAGTTTATTATGGGAATAATATAGTAATACAGTTATCTTGGTTTTAATTTCATACTTTTAAAGGCACAAAATCAAAAACTAACATCGGAATATATCAAAATAAAGATAATAAAAATGGAAAAAACCAAATTTTCATTTTTTCTTCAGTTTTATTCGAAAATTTCACCTCTGCCTCCCCTTAAATGAATAAATAAAAATCAAATGTCACGAAGTCACCAAAAGCGTTCTCATTAGTCTATAACGTACGTTTTACGCTTTTTGCAATATAATATTGTTTTCTTATAACGTTGTGAATGTTATTTTTGTTTGCAGATTTCAACTTTAAATTAAAAGACATATAATTAATAAATTAAGCCATCGAAATGTGATACATTAGCGTTGTGTAGACTGCACATAATAGTAGACTATGTCATTTATGATCCAAGCATTTGAAACAAGAAGTGTCATGCACTATTTTTTAGACAGCCGTTCATTCGTACTGACATAGAGACAATTTTCACGACTTCGCCACTGCTGTATTCCCGCTCACTGTAATAGTGTAACTTTAACATCTTAAAACCAAGCAGTGTTGTAGCTCAGTGGCAGAGTATTCGACAGCAGATCAAGAAGTAATAATAATAATAATAATAATAATAATAATAATAATAATAATAATAATAATAATATAATAATAATGATAATAATAATAATAATAATGTGTGAGGCTACAACCCTTTAAGGACCCACACCGATCAGAAGTATCCAATTGACCTCCATTTTTTTATAACTAAATTTAATTACTAATTGTTTCAAATACTTATCAATAAAATAGTTGTTGAAGGAATTTATTTAATTTTTGTACGTTCCTTAACCAAAAACAATAATTTTTACGTAGGTCTAGCATTGTTTGACCCACTTTATTGATCGGTTGCGATTGCTTCCTTGCGACATCTGGTAGGAAACAATTCACAAACAGCGCAAAACAGTTGAAAGTCAGTGACAAAAGTAGTTTTCGCACGCTACTACATAATAATCAATTTCTAACGGCCCATTCACAATGAAAAGTAAACATAAACGTAATATAAACATAAAAGCTTGCGGTCAGATTACCAAATGGGATCATTCACAATGATTCACATAAACAGTAACATTAACATTACCGTAAGACGTTAACATGAAAGTTCGCAAACTACAAACAGACAGAATATCACGAAATGACATTATGTTTCCAAGTATATTTGTGGTTATGTTTATGTTCCCATCGTGAATGATGGTATGACTTTTTATGTTATGTTTAATTTCCATTGTGAATAGCCGTAACAGGCTTGTCTAGCACTAAAAGTAGATCTAATTTTAGGAATGGCTGTTTAAAAAATATTCTTTAAAACGATAGAATAAATAAATAAAATAGATATATAAATAAATAAACACATGAATAAATAAATAAATAGAAAGATAAATAGATGAATAAGTAAATAAACAAACAAGTAAATGAATAAATAGATAAATGAATAAATAAACATTTATCAAATAAACAACAAATAAACAAATAAATAAATAAACCAATACATAAATAAATAAAATAAATAAATATACATTTATCTTCATTCAAAATTTCTGTGGATTAAGATAAGTAGGTAGTTAATCCTATCCAAGTTCCGACAGTACACCTCTTCGTACTTGTATATTATATTCTTTCCTAATATTACTTTGCTTTTATAATGATTAATAAAAATATTCTTTAAATTAAAAAAATAGGTTAAATTGATAGATAGATAAATAAATAAATAAATAAATTAATTAATTAATTAAACAAATAAATAGAAACTAAATAGATGAATAAAAACCAAAAAAAAAATAGAAAATTAAACAGACGAATAAATAAATGAATTAGTAAATAAATAAATAAATGAATAAATAAATAGATAAATAAATAAATAAACAAATAAATAACTTAGACACTTCACTTCATTCATAATTTCTATTAATTAAACAGAGTAGGTAGTCAACCCTGTTCTGTCCTGGACAGTAAACCTCTTCTTATAGGCCTATTGTATTCTTTAATAACATTAATTTGGTTTTATAAAAATTAATATAAGTATGAAAAGGAACTAGTAATGATATTCCGACTTCCACTTCAAAGAAGCCACACAAGTGAAACTAATTCGGTCCCTACTTGTAACAGTCTTGTGCTGTTTTCTTTACTACTTTATAGCCTATTGAGTAAGAGCAAAATCCTTTCGGCAATTTAGGAGGAAAGACTGTACACAGACAGACTGACAGACGACATTCCAGAAACTTCTATCTAAATATATTCAACAATGTAATACTTTTCCTCTATGCATTCAATACATGGGAAAGCAAACTGGATGAATAAATTTCGTCGGGGACCGAAATTAGAACATCGGCTTACACTTAGCCTACACGATATAGCTATTATATATACTTGTGTCTGTTTTGTAATGCGGCCCCGAATGCCTGCTGAGATAAAACCCAACACATGTATCCGTGCGACAAGGATTAAGTGCGCTGCGACTTGATTAATTGAATAATGATAGGGTGGCGCTGCAGACAATTCTCGCCTTCAATTCAACAAGCAAATTCGGAGCGATTGCATCTCGGTCACGGAGGATCCGGCTCGATGCTGCGTTCCTCTGCATCGGGGACCTCGAGTAACGCCTGGTCTGCGTGAGAATGCAAACTCAAAAATTTACTTTCTGCACATTTTATGGATTATGTCTTGTCAGAGACGTCCATTTCCCATGCCGCCTGGCTTATAAGCCCAGCGCGAATGCAATTTTATGTTAAAATTTTATAGAAATGCAATTGTAAATTTGAAAAACGAAATAATTGTGTCTTATAAATACGTAAATTGGAAGCCACATAGGAAGCTGTAACATTTTTAAAGAAAGGAAAAAGAAAAAAAAAAGAAAGGAAGAAATAACAGAAAGAAAAGAAAGAAGGAATAAATGAATGAATGAAAGAATGAATGAATGAATGAATGAATGAATGAAGAAAAGAAAGGAAGGAAAGAAGAAAGAATCAATGAAAAAGAAAGAAATAAAGGAAGAATGAATGAATGAATGAATGAATGAATGAATGAAAGATAGATAGAAATAAACGAAAGAAGGGAAGAAATGAAGAAACAAAGACACGGTAGAAATGAAAGAGAGACACGGTAGGAATGAAAGAGAGACACGGTAGGAATGAAAGAGAGACACGGTAGGAATGAAAGAAAGATAGAAAGAAAAGAAGAAGGAGTGAAAGAAAGCAGATGAAAAGGAAAGGAAGAAATAAGAAAAGAAAGAAAGGAATAAGAAAAGAAAGAAAGAATGAATGAAAGAAAGGAAGAAAGAAAGACACGGTAGGAATGAAAGAGAGACACGGTAGGAATGAAAAAAGACACGGTAGGAATGAAAGAAAGATGGAAAGAAAAGAAGAAAATAAAGAAGATGAAAAGGAAAGGAAGAAATAAGAAAAGAAAAAAAGAAAAGAGGTAATAAGGAAAGAAAGAATGAATGAAAGAAATAAAAAGAAAAAGAAAGGAGGGAAGGAAGAAAGAAAGAAATAAAGAAAGACACGGTAGGAAAGAAAGAAAAAAAGAAACAAACAAACAAACAAACAAAGAAGGAAAAAGGAAAGGAAGAAATAAGAAAAGAAAGACAGGAAAGAAGGAAATAAGGAAAGAAAGAGTAAATGAAATAAAGAAAGAAAGAAAGAAAAAAGGAAACAAAGAAATAAGGGAAGAAAGAAAGAAAGCAAGAAAGAAAGAAGGGAAGATAGATAGAAAGAAGAAAAGAAAGACACGGTACTAATGAAAGGAAGAATGAAAGAAAGAAAAGGGAAAATAAAGAAGGAAGAGAAAGGAAGAAAGGAAGAGAGAAAGAAAGGAAAGAAGAAAGAAATGTAGAAAGGAAATAATCGAATTATTTTTATTAGAATATGCCTTTGAAGACTGAAAAAGTCAAGATTTCCTATCTCTGACTCTCCCATGAATTTTTCCCACTATTAACGACCTAAGAACAACATATTTAAAGAGAAACTATTGACGTTGACATTGGCTGTACCTCGTCGTTTGTTGGTATGCTGTTTGATAAAATGACAACGACGTCAAATTTAAGTCGTCTGTTTGTGCCTGATCTTGTATAATCTTCATATGAACACATTTTCTATGTGTCTATGTCAAGCTAATTCAGCACGTCCAATTGCTTCATAAAACCCCGAGATTCTATTAACTTCATTACTAGCTTTGAACCATGTGATATCGCGCCAACACTTGGACCGTTCCAAATATATGGTCCTGTATTAATTTCTCCACGTGTCATAGGCAACCAATACACGACCCTGGATTTATGGATCTGGGCTCATCCGGTTGGGACACACCCACCGATTCTATTGACTATTATCATAAGATTGACTCTGAAGTCTCTTCACGTAATGACCTGAATACATTTTAATAGAAGATCCTGATACGTTGAAGCATGGTTAAATGTTTCAAATGAGATTCGATATAACATATTTCATATCTGATAGAAAACAAAAATTAATTAATAATGCAATTAAAAGGAAATCAACACCAGAATGAAAAAAAAATAGAATAAATGAAAGAATAATATACTAGGGAATTCGATAAGTAATGGCAACAATGCTGTAAATCAATGCTCCTAGCGGTGACCATTGGAATCTTGTACTAGGCCTACGTAATCACGGCCGACTTGATGCTCGCTTCGCCGTGTACGTAATAGAGCAGCGATTGTTTCATAAATCTGTAACATTGAAAGTCTCGAAGTAACCATATTTTGTAAATACAGTGACTGTTTCTGATTTGTAGTAAACAGTACAGCCCTAAAGGTACGAACGAAGGTGCGAATAAAAATCAAAGTTGCAAGAGAAAAACATGCAACTCAGTGTTAGGGCATTACAAGAAGCCTGTGGAGAGAAGTCCTACCATACTGAACTATTGCAAGTTGGGTGGAAGCGAGGCATTCGCTTTCAATCAAGAGTTGACATCCGAAGAACTTTAGATTGGTCAGTGAGAGAGATATCCAGAAAAGCTGCTGCAGATGGAGTCTGCCATCTTCCAAGAAGTCCACACCTGTGGAACAACGGTCAGCGCGTCTGGCCGCGAAACCAGGTGGCCCGGGTTCGAATCCCGGTCGGGGCAAGTTACCTGGTTGAGGTTTTTTCCGGGGTTTTCCCTCAACCCAATAGGAGCAAATGCAGGGTAACTTTCGGTGCTGGACGGACTCATTTCACCTGCATTATCACCTTCATTTCATTCAGACGCTAAATAACCTAGATGTTGATACAGCGTCGTAAAATAACCCAATAAAAAATCTTCCAAGAATTTCGTAACGTGTTGTTGAAAGGGCAGGAGACTATATTTTAAGTAGGCCTACGTAATTTCAAAAGCCACTTAAATAAATGTAATATGAAACAGTAACTGTGTTGCCATTACGTTTCGAATGCCCTAGTAGAAAAAAGAAAGATAAAATTTGAATTTAAAGGCAATAGGAAAAGGAAGAGGCAAACAATATGAAAAAGAAAGATGGAAGAGCAGTAAAGAGCGGATGATAAAGGCGTAACAAAAGATAAATTACATGGAAAAATATATAGGAAGAGGAAGAAAAAGGAATGGACTATTGGAAACGTAACGAAGGAAAGAAAATAAGTAAAATCAAACAGTAAAGACAGAAAGAATGGTAGAGCATGTAAGAAATTGTCACGACGAAACAAAGCACGACAGATGTAATGACTGAAAACGGAAATACAAGCAGGAAAAGATAAAAAGATAATAAAATATGAAGCAAACAAAGAAGGAGAGACATAGCCCTATCAATTAATCCAGTAGGTCTGTCGTTTCTCTGCCAGAAATCGAGAATGAATTCGCAGGATTTAGTCTATATCTAAAAATTGTAGGGTTTCAAATATTAAAAAGTTAATAAATAAATAACAACATACCTTCCGCGCATGAAGTTTCATCTGCAATAATTCTTAGTCTGAGATGATTTCTTACCTGTAAAGAAAGAACAGACATTAGCCTAATACTTTCATATATCAGTCAGTAAGCTGAGGTTTTATTCCCGACAGTGAAGTATAGATTACATTTCGAGAGGGATCGTGTGTGTGTCCCTTGACTTGATTTTGTTTTAAGTTCTAGTGGCTCACACATAATTTATTTTTGGGTGTATCTCAATCAGATTTTGTGCTTAATCATAAAATTATGTATATAAAAATTATAAAGGTTTTCGTTAGACTTAAATCTCCACCAAGACATTAAATTTCTCACTATGGTATTTTCCTGATCGCATTATTGTTGCAATTTAATTATTTAACTTTATTCAATCACTTCATTGCTTCTCTTACCACTATGCAGAAATCGACAACACATATGAAGGGTTCAGAGCCACAGTGGGCCAAGCGCCATTTATTAAAAACAGAGAAAGCAAGTTTTAAAGTTAAGTGAATACCATAGTTTAATGAAGATTGATATAACATTCAGTTTTAATGTGTATACTTTATATTTCTTGCTATATGTGTCCATTGAATTATGGTAATAACTTCATTTTAACCATTATTTGCTACGGTTTTAGTAAATGGCGCTTGGCCCACTATGGTTCTGAACCATTCATATGTCCTAATTTATTAAAAATCTTTTTTAAAGTCGACCTGGTTGGCGAATTGGTATAGCGCTGGCGTTCTAAGCACAAGGTTGCGGGTTCGATCCTGGGCCAGGTCGATGGCATTTAAGTGTGCTTAATTGCGACAAGCTCATGTCAGTAGATTTACTGGCATGTAAAAGAACTCCTGGGGGACAAAATTCTGGCACA
The DNA here is from genome assembly GCF_040183065.1 of Periplaneta americana. Taxonomy (NCBI): domain Eukaryota; kingdom Metazoa; phylum Arthropoda; class Insecta; order Blattodea; family Blattidae; genus Periplaneta; species Periplaneta americana. The sequence goes on along the minus strand of NC_091123.1, from coordinate 25,410,405 downwards.
CCCGGCAACGCTGGTGTAACCTCTGTAGTTGCGAGCGTCGTTAAATAAAACATAACATTTAACATTTCTTCTTTAAATTTGATTTTCAATTAATTTAATTTACTTCGCGTCTAGATGACGTGCAAATGGAAAATAAGTTGAATGCTATTCGGCATTAATATTTAAAATCAAAAGCATTTGTCCAAACCAGTAATAATCTACTCCTATAACAATGATATGGAGCTCAATGAAAGAGAGTTCCCATCTTGATTAAGTTCTGCTCAAACGAATGTCTCCCCAATTAAAAATGCTGGCGCGCCACTGGCTACAAATAACTGCCTTCTTAAAAATAAATCTAGTTAAGTCTGTATGTAAAGAAAATAAAATAAGGCATACAAATTAAACTAAATGAATAATGTAAATAAAGAAAAAACAATTCATGAATTATTAATTAGAGAACACATAGCTATTACAGCACCAACTATAACTCCTTCTGAACTGTTTTATTTTGTATCACTTTTTCTTTGACGGTATGAAAGAAAAGGAGAAACATTTAAGGAGAGAGTATGATTAAATATGGTGTAAGGTCAGCATGATTTAAACAAATCCTTTACAATGCCCTATGATAAGTGAAAAATTCATTACATAAAATTGAATGCACATTTATGGTCTTGCCAGCTGTTGTGACACTACTTTTAAAGCTCTGGTGAACAGGGTTTTTAAATAACATTAAACTTTGATTGTAACTTTCCGTAACTTATTTTTTATTACTATGATGTACCGAGTACATATGGAGTTTCTGTGCAGTAAATCTGCTTTTCCATATGGTGAAGAATCGGTAGAACGGAGAAAAATTCTCTTCGGCACCGGAACTCGAACCCGAATTTCCAGCTTTACGTGCTGGTGCTTTATCCACACTGGATTTTTTTATTTTTCTCCCCTTTAAAATACTCTCTGATATGTGAAAATTTTTTAGTTGGTTATTTAACGACACTGTATCAACTACGAGGTTATTTAGCGTCGATGAGATTGGTGATAGCGAGATGGTATTTGGCGAGATGAGGCCGAGGATTCGCCATAGATTACCTGGAATTCACCTTATGATTGGGGAAAACCTCGGAAAAAATCCAACCAGGTAATCAGCCAAAGCGGGGATCGAACCCGCGCCCGAGCGGGGATCGAACCCGCGCCCGAGCGCAACTTCAGACCGGCAGGCAAACGCCTTAACCGACTGAGCCACGCCGGTGGCTTATATGTGAAAATAAATTACATAAAATTTAAAGGATATCTATGTCCATGTCAACTGCTGTGACACCATTTTTGAAGCTTTGGTGCACCGGGTTTCTAAATGACGCTGAAATTCGATTGTAAATTTCCGTAAATTTTAATTTTTTACTTTATTCTATAGAAAAAGTTACATATCTTCGGAACTGTTAACGCTACGTGCATGATATTTGGTATACATATTCTTTATGCTGTTAGGAAAAATTTTCTCTGGACTATAAATTTGTCATTTAGTTGTATTTGTAAAATATACCTGCATATTTCTATAAAAGTGCCTCTAAAATTTATTCTCAAAATATATTTTAAAATTGTTAATGGACATTTTAAAGAACTTGCTTTTAGGAGTAAAATGTCAGACATTTTAAATCTATCTTTTAAAATGGCGGAGTTAATCCATTTAAGTGAATTATTGCATCCTGTTTTTTTTTAATATGGGCCCCATTTTTTACAAACTAATCTCGAATTTAAATTGTTGCAGTACTGATATTTTTACATACAAAAAATGAGAACCGTGCCTCAATTAGAAAAAAGTCAAATGTTATCATCCTGTCCCGTTAATTTATTTCTTTAGCTGTAACAGACTTTTGGGAGAATGAAGTGAATCTCGTGGTGCCATCCAGCGACGTGTGTCTTATCGTTTTACTATGACACACGATACGACATGGGGGTTAATTCTAGGTCATGGCATTTCCGAAACTCTTTGCTTTGTCGTTGCAAGGTCGGGTTTTAACCAGTTTTGAAAAAGACCCTGACTAGCCATTCTTCTTGTAAATGTATCCTTTACAAAAGAAAACTGAGTAGATGAGAAACTGTGTATATAGAGTTCGGCTTCGCCCACTGGGTGGGTCCTGTCAGGATGTCAACTGACCATGAAAAGGAGACTTTGTCTTTACTGGGTAATGAATTTGTCAAACATTATTACATCATAGAGGCTTGTAATTTTTATTCTAATTTTATGTACGACGATGTTTCTCACGGTGAGACAACAGGAATGGAGACTGATTACAACAGGAATAATGATTATGATGATTATGATGATATTAATAATAATAATAATAATAATAATAGTAATAATAATAATAGGTGGTCTTCATAATGACAATGACTATCATAACAATTATATACAAGGTGGGTCGAAAGTCGCTTTCCCCAGTATTCGTTCTTAGGTTTCATACTTGTACACATATAGGCCTACAGAAGTCATAACTTGAACAAACGAATAGCTGGTGTCAGAGACCGGAAGTTTAGGCATTATGAATCAGTAAAATAGGCAGGCAAAAGGCATCATAAATAGCTAAAATAGGCAGGCAAAGAGGCATTATAAATAGCTAAAATACGCAATAAAAGGCAATTACAAAAACCTTGCACTAGACCCACAACCTTGCACTTTCTACAAAGGGATTTCGGCAGCAAGAAAAGCTTTACATAAGTCGAATGCAAATTGAGATTTTCGACTCGATGTTGCAATTACTGTCGGAAGCAAAGGAATCTTCTTCCCAGTAACCTTGGAAAGTGCATTTTTGTGTTTGGTTGTACTGATATGTTGCGATATGAAATATTTAGCTAGCTACAACAACGTCGCAATGACAACTGAAAGAATAATAACCATTAAAAATAACGTTAGACGCGCATTCGTTGTTGCCTTGTCAAATAAACACAAGCGATAATTAAAACTCTTACTGTTATACATTTTTGCACGGCAACACTCATTGTTGCAAAGAGAATATGAACTGACTGAAAGATAATAATATACATTCTGTGAAGTCAATGTCATTGTAGCGGTTATATAAACAAATTAAAATATACCTGTAGGCAATTTTTAATAATAAATTAATTAACAATAGATAAATAATCAAATAAAGGCAAAAAAAGCATTTATTTTGTAAATCGGGCATTTATATTAAAAGAGGCAGAAAAGGGCAACATAAAACTGTGACGTTTCAGTCACAAAGGTATAATTCGTACAGATTTACTTTCAAAATGAAGATAGATTTAACACATTTAAAAAAGGCATTCTGCCAAAGTTCCGGTCTCTGGCTGGTGTAAATAAGTGGTGAGTTGGCAACCTGTTCATGCGTCAACTATTTTCCGATGTCATGTCTTGAAAACAGCCCTCGTTTTGCCAATATGCAGTTGATATGGCAACAGGATGGAGCACCACCTCATTTTGGTGCAGAAGTGAAGGACTTCTTAAAACAACAATTACATGAATGGATTGGCCGTCGTGGCACAACAGAATGGCCACCCAGATCATGCGACCTGACGCCATGTGATATTTCGTTGTGGGGTATCCTGAAAAATGTTGTTTCTGTTCAGAAACCGCAGGATCTGCATCAGTTGCGACAAATGATCGAACAATCATTCGTGAAAATCGAAGAAAATCGTGAGTTATGTTCTGTCATCTATAAATCAATGTCTAATTGAATAAAATTGTGTAAGCCTATCCAAAAATAGGGCTTTCATTTTGAACGAAATTTGTAAAGGAATGTGTAGTCAAATCTAAATTGAATGTAATTTAAATGTAAGGCAGTGTTTGGGGAAAGCGAGTTTTGACCCATCCTGTATTTATAAAGGAATTATAGTTTCATACAGCTTTAGGAAAACTTAGACGCACTACTTACATTGGGATTGAGCAATGCTTGTGAATGAAGTGGATTAAGGGATCAGCCTTTGCGTGTCGCCATCTCATAATTTAAAAAGGGGCGTTTCGTGCAATTTGCACGCCATTGTCCTCGATTTCCGGACCTCCCCTTGCAAATATTGCAATAAGAAGGGCGTCATACACAGGATGCTCGCAAAGAATAGTTCACAATCTTCAGATAACGTCTTCCCTTCCGTTTTAAAACCCATTTCCTTTCCTGTCAATTTTAATAAACATTTAAGATCACATTAGCATTCGAAAATATTGCTAATATTGCACTTTAATCCATCTAGAATTGTTGCTGTATTCGAAATTGATATACACAGTGCAATACTATTAATATTTTCGAATGATAATCTAACTATTGCTTTCATTTAGGACAGAGATGTGGCGGAAAATTCAGAAAATAGATCTACCAATTTGAATTAAGAAATTGCTCTTCCCATATCGGAATATTTTAGAGCTGCAGACTATCTTTGTGGTAAGCACGCTTGATTCCAATGTGTTAGGTGACAGTTTTGCTGAGCATTTCATTTCAAATATGCCAGCTTCTGATAAACTAACAAATGTTATCACGAGAAAAAGTCCATTGTAGATATGAGTAGAAACAGAACACTCATATAGGCCTAACTGTGAGGAAAACAATGGACTGTTTTCGTGATAGACTGGGATATTTTCTGGCTGTGAATGGTTCCCATTTTAAGCATATGTAATAAAGTTTTGTTAGTTATATTGTTTTGTTTAGTTTATGGTATACTCAACATGATTTTACATACTTACTTGTCTCAAGTTTTAAGTTCACGAAACAAGTTTAGGCCTAATAAATCGTTAAAAAAAACATGAATCGGATGAATCGGTAAAGTTTTTACGCATTCATACTAACATTTAATAGAGATCCGGAGTAAGTAAATTTTAATACAGGGTATAATTTAAAAAATTAGTTGGGTCAGTGTCTGGTAGAGTTCCTGGGTAGCTCAGTTGGTAGAGCGTTGGTACGTTTAACCAAAAGTCCGGGTTGGATACCCGGCCCCGCACCAATTTTTCCCTCTAAATTATTCAAATCAACTTCACGTCACTGTTCGTTAACACTAAAACCACAATTTAAGTCACACAGAGTTTCTGTGCACTCAATGTTGGTGCTTGATGGTTGTCTGCCCACTTTGAGGTCTGTGGATATAGAGGGAAAAATTGGGTCGGTGTCTGGTAGAGTTCCTGGGTAGGTAAGTTGGTAGAGCGTTGGTACGTTTAACTAAAGATCTCGGGTTCGATACCTGGCCCCAGAACAATTTTTCTCTTGAAATTATTCAAATGAACTTCACAGAGAGTTATACCTGAAAACTCGATTTGCAAAAAATTAGTTTACTGTCACACCCTGTATGTCTGAATAACTAACTGTTTTCGAACACTGGCATAATATTGTATGCTTTATTGTGGGTAGGTTATTTTACGACGCTTTATCAACATCTAAGGTTATTTAGCGTCTGAATGAGATGAAGGTGATAATGCCGGTGAAATGAGTCCGGGGTCCAACACCGAAAGTTACTCAGCATTTGCTCATATTGGGTTGAGGGAAAACCCCGGAAAAAACCTCTACCAGGTAACTTGCCCCGACCGGGAATCGAACCCGGGCCACCTGGTTTCGCGGCCAGACGCGCTGACCGTTACTCCACAGGTGTGGACTGTATGCTTTATCCCAAAAGTTTTTGTATAATGTATAAAACTGTTTCTTGTAAAATTAAAATTTAAGAAGTTATTAACAATTTTACATATTTATTGTTCACCCTGTATAAACTTATATGTATATGTGGAGTAACAGTTAGCATGTCTGGCCGTGAAACGAGCGGGCCCGGGTTCAAATCCTGGTTGGAACAAGTTACCTGGCTGAGGATTTTTCCGGGGTTTTCCCTCAACCCATTAAGAGCAAATGCTGGGTAACTTTCGGCGCTGGACCCTGGACTCATTTCTCTGTCATTATCACCTTCAATTTCCTCAGACGCTAGATAACCTTAGCAGTTGATAAAGCGTCGTAAGATAAGCAATTAAAATTTAAACAACATTATATGTATATGATCAGGACGTATACCAGGTTGCAGTCTGTAAATAGGACGGAAAGTAGTATTTCCATTGCACAGGGCTCTGATTCACTACTCTACTGTTATTTTGATACTGAACAAAAACAAGTGTACCGACTCTAATTCGAGTGTGCTAATTACAGATCTGAAGTCTGTTTTTTTCAATCACGTCACAATTTTAAAATAATATTTTTAATTTTTAATTTTTACATTTTAATACATTTAGATCCATTTTATTTTTTTTATTTTGATTTTGCTACTGAACAAAAACAAGTGTACCAACGCTATTTTGAGTGTGCTGATTACAGATCTGAAGTCCGTTTTTTTTCTATCACGTCACCATTTTAAAATATTAACATTTTTCATTTTTACATTTTTAATTACATTAAGAACCATTTTATTTATTTATTTATTTTTTTTTTTTCTGTGATTTTGCTACTGAATAAAAACAAGTGTACCAACTCTAATTTGAGTGTGCTGATTACAGATCTGAATTCCGTTTTTTTTTTCACGTCCAAATTTTAAAGTAAGAACATTTTTAGTTTTTAATTATGATGTGTGACACTACGTTCAGGTCAAAACTGAGTGCTCTTGAACTCGAAGCCTGGGACACATTTGTACTAGTGTCAACTATGTTTATAGGAAATTATCGAGCTGATAATTATGCTGAGCTAGTGTATAACATGTTTAGAGCATTTCAGAATCTAGGTTGTCGCATGTCTTTAAAAATGCACTTTCTTTATTCACATCTCGACTTTTTTCAATCAGTTCTCGGCGCTGTAAGTGACGAACATGGTGAGAGGTTCCATCAGGACATATCAACGGTGGAATCCAGGTACCAGGGTCAATACGGTCCAGCATGATGGGTGGTTTCTGCTGGTTCCTACAGCGATCAGCCACATGTCAACATAAGTTGAAAAGCAAAGGTCTCAAGCACTTTTAACAGATTTTTTAGTGCTTACTATATACTGTAAGTGTATATATCTTCTTATGAATGTATTTAAAATAATATAATATAACAATTTACAAAGAATATATAAACTAAACTCAATTTACATATCTGATTTTACGGTAGAGGTATGTAATGAATAGTAAGATTTATAATTAATGTTACAGTTCCATAACTCAAACACCTGACGTGCTATGATAAATCTGATTACAGATCTGGAATCAGCGCATCAATTTCAGTGTAGAACACTTGAAATTTCCTCAGTAGCAGACAACATTTTTTTTTTGTGCGAGAACGTGCGTATTTGCTTGGTTTCCGCACAGAACCAATCTGCGGAAAGTGTAAAATTCCACATTCAGTATTCCCAACCTAACACACATAACAATTTCCCTCTTCTTACCGCTTAAGCGCCATATTCATTTTACTGCTTTAGGCTTTTAACATATTATTTTTAGAGACGTTCAGTATAGTAATAATTATAAATTGGAAACTTACCACTGCAATTTCACCTAAATTGCACTGTTAATTACTGTTTTTAAATATTTGCAAAAATTAAGTAAACTCTACTACTCCACTAAAGTTACTGCATTCGTGATGCAAGTAACATTAAGGAAGCCGTGAAAAAATCAACAAGATTCCAGATGCCGATGTTATTACTGCAATATGCTATATAAATAATATTGTTAAAATATTAAAATGAAAAATAAATCATTACATAACCTTACCGTTTGTTTTAAGTTCGCATTTATAGACTGGGGAAAAAAAAAAGACAGACGTATATCACGGCCTACTGGAGTATAGTAAACACAGAAAACATTTTATAGCAACAAAGTTGAAGAAAGATATTTTGGCTTTCCGAAGTTGCCGTCATTAAACAGAAACCAAGATGGAGATTTCATTGCAACTAATTAGAAATTCGTCTTTCAGGTATGTAATAAACGATCTTCGCACAAAATAATGTACGATACACGAGCGGTATGTTTGTTTTCATGTTCTCGGAAATTAAAAAAGCTCAACTACGTTTCGCTTTTTCAATCTTTTCCTCAAACATGAAAACGTCAATATACCGCTCTTGTAACGTATATTACTATTAATGTACCGAAGTACATATGATATTTCCATGCAGATATTCTGCGTTATCATACGATGAAAGAGTAATGGAACGGAACTTAAACTGAGACGATTCTGTCCGACGCCGGGGTGGGTATCCGGTGTGGCTTAGTGGATAAAGCATCAGCACGTAGAGCTGAAAACGCGCGTTCAAATCCCGGCGCCGGAGAGAATTTTTCTCCGTTCCATTACTCTTTCATCGTAGAGTTTTTAGTGCTTACTATATATTGTAAGTGTATATATCTTCTTATGAATGTATTTAAAATAATATAATATAACAATTTACAAAGAATATAATATAAACTAAACTCAATTTACATCTCTTATTTTACGGTACAGGTATGTACTGAATAGTAAGATTTAGAATTAATGTTACAGTTCCATAACTCAAAAACCTGACGTGCTATGATAAATCTGATTACAGATCTGGAATCGGCGCATCAATTTCAGTGTAGAACACTTGAAATTTCTTCAGTAGCAGACTGTATACCAGTGTTGCTAGTGTTTACAATTTAAATTCGAAGAGAACTGGTCAGTGACTTCGATTTCAGATGAGAGGAAATACAACTACTGTATATCTTGTTTTAGGAGGGAATGAAGCTACGTATCTAGAAGGAATAAGGGAACTCCACTGAATACCAGCGAACATTTTCAATCAGTCTGTGGCTTTTATTCCTGTCTCCACGGCACACGACACATCGCCCCTCCTGCCAGGACGCGGTCTATAAATTAACTGCCAGACGGCGACCTCTGTGCTGACATTTTGGGGGTGTTACTGTGGTTAGCGCTGGGCGTAGTCACCTCAAGTATTGTAAAGACAGCTTTTCGTCACTCACAAATATGCGGCTTTATCTTAATGGAAGAAGGGCTTCAGGACGATTTGGTAATGGTTATGAGGAGAAAAATTAGATTTTTGTAACATACTGATTTGCCATTTTCCTACAACTACGATTGGCAATCGAAGGAAAAGAAGACCATTAGTTAACAAATAATAAAGTAATCGTTTGTATGCGTATTTATGGAGATCGGACGGAATGTTCATGCCTAATGAGGAATTCGGAAGAGCACCGAGAAAAACTGCGACCTTGTCCTCAACAACTGTCCCTGTGTATTTTTAAATGAAAAATCCTAGACCAGAACTCGAACCCTGACAGGCCGAAGGTCTGACCACTCAGCTACCGCAGAGGTGTAGAGGGGATATTTTTAGGCCTACCTTTATGACATTCAGACAGTTTTGTGGCAATGACGAGGCAGAAGGCTTCATCTGCGACTTGAAAATCAGTTGTTGTGCTCATCCGGATAACGCTGTGCCACTCAATAGCCTACTATATTACGTAAAATATTATAGGCCTCTACTTATCATAATATATGATATGATATGATATGATATGATGATCCACACATGTAGAGTAACGGTCAGCGCGTCTGGCCGCGAAACCAAGTGGCCCGGGTTCGAATCCCGGTCGGGGCAAGTTACCTGGTTGAGGTTTTTTCCGGTTTTTTTCCCTCAATCCAATACGAGCAAATGCTGGGTAACTTTCGGTGCTGGACCCCGGACTATAACCGAATAAAAATATGATATGATGTGATATAATGTTATATATATATATCACTCTAGCACACCAAGAAAGAGTAAATACTCGTGCTCAAGGAGCATTTCACAAAATTTTAAAGCAAGTATTTAATTAAATGAAGGGTTCAGAGCCATAGTGGGCTAAGCGCCATTTATTAAAAACGGAAAAAGCAAGGGTTAAAGTTAAGTGAATACCATAGCTTAAAGAAGATTGGCATATAATTTAGTTTTAAGGTGCATACTTTATATTACTTGCTATATGTTTCATTAAATTCTCACTTAATTTTAACCCTTGTTTTCTCCGTTTTTAATATAGGGTAAACTGGGGCCTGTTGGACAGTCGGGCATGTTGGACACTCTGTACTTTAACGTGTTACCACGCCACTTGTGGGCACCACATTCTGCTAGAAGTCAATGACGGAAGTAGCCCCACTCGTGCCTACTTCCGTCATTGACTTCTAGCTGAATGTGGTGCCCACAAGTGGCGTGGTAACACCTTAAATTACGGAGTGTCCAACATGCCCGACTGCCCAACAGACCCTACTTTACCCTATGGCGCTTGGGTCACTATGGCTCTGAACCTTTCAATTAACAAAAAATAAAAGGTAAAATGAGAAGAAAAGGAAACACACAAATATTACAGTAATTGAACTTTATATTGCCTCCCTAAATAATAATTTTTAATTGATTTTTTAAATAAGGAGCATTAGCAAATTGAATGTTTGGTAATTTAGCTGTTATCTTGTTATAGAGCAGGACTGGGCAGCAAGAGCGGATTCTACTCTCTCACGGGGAGCAATATGATTTCTCATCCCCTTTCTTCCCCGCCGAACACCACGCAGCGTTGATTCAGTGACGGATGAATATTAAGCGTCCTCGTTTAGAGTCTGGATCCGCTCTCGATGCCCAGCCCTGTTATAGAACCTTGGACCGAAGTTGCCACTGTGATTATAAGCTATTGTTTTGGTACATTTAGGCTCTGTAAAGCATATGTTATCTGATATCTTAGTTTTATATTTAGGCCTAATTTGTATTCACATACAGTAGGTTTTTATGTACGAAATTCAATAAGACATTGTTATAAATTTCATGGATATTAAATATTTTAAATTCAGAATACAACAATTGTGAGGGAAAATATATATCAAATGGTAGAGTATGATATGATATCATATGATATGATATGATATGATATGATATGATATGATATGATATGATATGATATGATATGATATGATATCATGATATGGTAATATCACTTACAGAAATGCGGTCCTACGTACTTAAACAATCATCTCTCCCAAAAGGAATGTTAAGCACTCCCAGCCACGAGCTGCGATGCAAGCCTTCGTATTATTTCTTCGTAAAAATAAAAGAATATCCCTAATATATAATACAGATAACCAACATAAGACGCTACGATATAATTAATATCATATCTTTAATCTAACATTCAAGTCTGCAAACTCCGCACCTTTCAGTAGTAATATAACCTCTAATTGTTGCCATATAAGGATAAATATTTGCATGAATATGGTGGCTGAACTGCAAAGATAGCATCAGGAACTCGTTGTTATTACTCATTGTGTCACTTAAGCGAGGTGTTGGTACTCGGCTTATTGCAGAGCATCTGTCAGGTGCTGTATTCCAAATCAGCCATGTTTCATTAATCAGTTCTGACAGCAGAGTCACAAGAATTCGTTCCCTCACCATGAGCCCAGTTTCCGAATAAGGTTATGAGCCCTTCCTTACTATTTCAGTGTCCCCTAATATGCTTTTAGCCAACTGACTGACTTACAGAACCCTCTTGATAACATGTCTGTTCTTTGTACTTCATGTCACGGCCTCCTTGATGAAGGAAGAACGTGTCCAATGTTGCCAACAGCCGATTTCCGGCATAGTCTGGCAGTTTTTTTCATTTGTTTAATTTACTAAATTATTTTAAGCAGTGAAAGTATTAGTTCGCTACGTCATTGAGGTAGTAAAATGACATACTGTTTAAAAGCAATTAAATATTACAAACGTCCGATGAATGTGAGATTATTCATTGCTACAAAATCAAAGTTAAACATGAAACTATCCTGTGTAAGGTTACCATATTCTGAAATCTGAAAATGCTGACACATTTTTCTCACCAGCGAACTCTTTGTACCAACTTCGTAATTTATATCACTTCTATAGAATTTTGTATCACTTTTGTAATGTCACATAAAACAGTTCTGTGGTTCAGAGAAACTATATTAACAAAATAAAGGAACATTAGAAGGGTTCAGAGCCATAATGGGCCAAGCGCCATTTATTAAAAACGGAGAAAGCAAGGATTAAAATTAAATAAATGCCATAGTTTAATGAAGATTGGCATATCATTTAGTTTTAATGTGCATACTTTATATTACTTGCTATATGTTTCATTGAACTATGATATTCACTTAATTTTAACCCTTGTTTTCTCCGTTTTTAATATATGGACTTTGGCCCACTATGGCTCTGAACCCTTCAATTGTAACATAAAATTTGACACCTAAGGTATTACTAGAATTTATAATACTTGCAATACTTCTTTATTCAATGCCAATATCAATCGCAACTAATCGATACGAGCATAGTCTTAAAGATTAGAAATAAATGATACGTTACCTTCTGACCTGCATTTCATTTCTTGTTACGTAGCGCGTAGAAGCGGTAAGCAAGGTAGCCAGACGAGTTGCATGCATCCCCATCCAAGTGAATACGTCATTGCTATTATTGGCACGCGTGCCATAATAAGCCGATTACGCACGATATTGGATGTAGTAACAACCTGATAGCCTATATAATGCTAGGATGGCATAAATGATTTTTTCTACGACACTCGTGAAAATTGTCGCACTCACTATTGTTCACTCATGTCATAATCATCAATATTATGCATTTGTTGCATAAATGACTATTATGTCAGATTTTCCCACCATTTTATCAGATTCTAGGATCTAGTTAGCTGGCATCTATCTTGGAGCGTTGGCAACACTGAACATGTTACGGGTCCAATAGATTTGTAACTACCGCCAGATCCACAGCAGAGGACAAAATTATTAATGATACTGCGTAATAGTACATAGCAGATATCCCGTAGATGGCCAAGCCGTATTTAGTATAAAGTCAATGTTTACGAATATGATGTTATCTGTAGACGGCTGAGTTCAAAGAAAATCGATGCGATGAAAGCCAAGACCTTTTCGCCTCTTGTCACAATAAGATGGACACGAGACAAGGAGAACGCACCCAAGATGGCCTCAGCTGGAAGTCCATTATGGGCGTGCATCGTTGGCAGTTACGCAGATCGCTGATAACCAAATGCTGCTGTCGATGAAGACGCAAACTGCGCGCGAAATGCTGACAACTGGTTCAACGTGAGATAAAATTCCTTAACATGCAGATATGACGCAGCAGCGCGGATTACGTCTGCATTACAACGTGGGCAAGTTCAGCTCTGCAGTAGTAATGCGGATCATTAAGACTGAAATGTATATATTAGACAAAGATTTAAAGACACAAATGACGAAAAATGAAGAGTTAAGGCTCATTCACAATGAAAATTAAACATAACATAAGCGTTAACTTACGTTACGGTAAAATGAAGAACATTCCCGATGGGAACATAAACATAACCGCTAAGATACTTGGTAACCATGGAAACATAACAACGACGCCATTTCCTCATAGTCTGTCGTATACATCAGCGCTGCACGATTGTGTACTATTTGCAAATCACGTAAGCATAAGCATGAAAGTTTGGAGTTTGCAAATTTTCATGCTAACGTCTAACGGCAATGTTTATGTGAATCATTGTGAATGATCCCATTCGATAAACTGGCTGCAATCTTCTGTGTTTATGTTACGGTTATGTTTAATTTTCATTGTGAATGGGCCTTTAGTGCACTGTAATGAACACCTGAAAGAAACGTCTGTAAAATTCACACAAAATAATACACAGTATAGAATTAATAATGTTGAGCTAGAACCGAAGAGAAATACAACAAATGGATTGACCTAACAGGCTCCATCTTTGATTACTGTTGTTTGTTTCCGATATCTATACTTCGTGGTGTGTACAGATCTGCTGATAAAAACTGCCAGGCTGCGGTTATCTTCCCGACGTGAAGATCCTTTTCGCGGGTGGTCCACGATCCTTGAACTTCCTTATAAGCGGTCCATTGTTCCGCGCGGAACTCAATTTGAAACAGCTAAGTGCACGTCAGGAATTTATTGATGCAATTATGCTGTTTAGAAGTGACCCACACCTTCACAATTTCCTCCCGATGTTGCCACGCCTCTTTTGCTACGAGTCTTACGAAGGCGATAATGCGAGTTGTAGTGATTTGTTGTACATTGTGTGCAGTGACAGTGCGAAGGAAGATTTTGTATCTCGAAATACTTCCTGACCGAAATGCTAATGTATTTAAGACAAGTGTGAAAGAGATGCCGGACTTTTTATGCTAATTGCAATAATGGCAATAACAGTAAACGTAACAATAATAATAAGGTCAATCTGCAGTTTCCTATGGCCACTTCCAACGGACTCATAACGAATATTCACACGTTTATCACTGGGATTGTGGCGCTGGAAATCAAGTTTGAACACTTTTATCACAGCCACGAAACATTTCAATTTTTATGCTCGACCATATCGAAATGTAGTAATTATAAACCTGGTAGTAGCCCTTTAATGCACCTCATTAAAGTACACCTATTCATTATAGTTCAGTTGTTCAGCCAATGAGAAATCACCATTGTACCATTATAAAACCGCAAGTATCGATTATTCTCGGATATGCAATCGAAAGACAACTAGCAAAACGTCACGGAGGCTGGAAATCCAATACTGTCGCAGAAGGTCATGTTCTGTTACTATAATAATTAGCGTTAATTGTAAATCATATTCAAATAAATTCAATTTGTCATCTCGCTTTTCAATTCTAAATCAATTTCCAGGTTATATCAAGGTTAATGTTCATATTATTCTCTAGATTATATCAAGGTCAATAACATTCGTTCCTCGGAAAAAAATAATACTTTCGCGTCTGCGCACATCTCACAATTTAGAAGGTCAGTTCCGCTCCTCAGTCAGATAAGAATAACATGAATACTTATGAATAATTTCAAGTTAGAAATATGGTCGAGCATAAAAAGTCGTATGAAACTTGCCTATAATGGTAATTAAGACGCTCGTATGAAAATTATGAAACGAGCTTGCGCTCGTTTCATAAATATACTCGCGTTTTAATTACTACCATTATAGGCTCGTTGCATAATGTACTATTATTGTAAAATATATATGCAATTATCACTACAATGACACAATAATTCTTGCAGATAACACAGAATCAACTTAGGAAACGTAATTAACATAGTCGCAGTTTCACTTCACTTCCACTAGATGACTCTTGACTTCCAGCAGACGATAGACTACAGGTGTAGCAGGAATGCCAATATCGGCAAACGAAATGAAACTAATGTGAGGAATGTTACAACAGGTGTGCTAAACGTGAGGAATGTTACAATAGGTGTGTAGTACGTTAGGTTAGGTTAGGTTAGGTTTGTAAGATTATATGAATGGTTACCACAGTTGGCGACACTGCAATCATTCTCCCACTCCACCTCAAATTACGTCACAACGACGAAATATGGCCGCCTTCTTCATTCAAGTACGACGATTTTCCTATATATGTAAGGAACCTATTTAGGGCGGGTTAGGCAGGACCACAGCTCTCCCAGGGATCACATCGAGTTTATACTACTCCACACTACAAAACTAAGGTATTTTCAGTGTTTGTTTTTAATTCCCTATACTGGCAATACCAAATTCAAGATTCACCAATAATAATAATAATAATAATAATAATAATAATAATAATAATAATACCAAACTTACTTCACAATTGAACCTCATTATTGAAATCTTTTGAGGGAAGTTCTTGTGACTTTGACCCGGTGACACAATGGCGAATCGCACATAACCTTCAGATAGTCTCTCAGCGGGAGTAGAAGTCTGGGCTCGTGGAGTTCAAAGATCACTCAACGCACGACGTGTACCCCAGGGAGCCAGCTTCCTTTGTTGCAGAAAAAAAAGAGAGATTTAGGTGTGATAAATTGTAGCACGGACTCGCTCGTGTCAAACCCTGGACTCTGAAATATTAAGTCTCGCCATTTCCAAGTTCTTATCTTCCACCGCCGTGCATGTTACACCTACAACGTCCAAACAACCGCAGCAACGACGACATCGCTCATTAATCAACAGTTAACGTTTCAGTAATTTCTATCTTGAATGTAAATAATAATTTATGCTTACAAGCTTACATGAAATTAATTTATATAACTCGGACCTACTACAGAGTCATTAAGATACAGGGTGAAAGTGAAATAATCCTGCAGATTGGAAGGGACGATAGGGTACACATAAATGAAGAGAAGACCTGTATTACGTTTTGTGATTAAATGCACGGTTAATTAAAAAAATTAAATTTCAAGTTACAGCAGTTTGGCAACATCGCTGCTAACATACTTTTTCTTCTCATAATATAAATGTAAGAGGTGAACGAAATCAGGTCTTTATCCCTAGGTGAATTACCTCCCACCTCCCTCTCAAGCTGGACGTTTCATTCAGTGGCTTGAAATTAGTAGTTTTTAAATTAAATTTACACGAAAACAGTGCACGCTATTGAAATACGCCAGAGGGATAAATTATTATTTATTAGATATTCTATCGATATGGACAAAAATTCCATGTATTGTGGGTCCCTATCACCACGGGCATGGCGCGTCCTCAGGTTGCGGATAGAGGAGACGGCCTCCAGATATGGAGGGTAGCTGCGAATATATTGAATAAGCAGTCGTGGACAGCCGATAAGGGGTGGTCCTCCAGCTTGGGGGTTGGGCGAAGGGCTAACAACCCATCACCGTAAAAAACAGCTTGTTACGTATCCCTATAATAAGCCTCGGAATAGGACTGATTCTCTGGCACGACCACAGCAAAGGAATAAGGTTTTGAGATTTGGCACTTGGAACGTAACTAGTCTTTATAGAACAGGAGGGGTAACATTAGTAGCAAAAGAACTAGCTAGATATAGAATAGACTTCGTAGGAGTACAAGAGGTTAGGTTAGATGGGAATGGCATATCACAAATAGGAGATTACTTGTTGTATTATGGGGAAGGAAACAATAATCACCAATTAGGAACAGGATTCTTTGTTCATAAAAGAATAAAATCAGCAGTAAAAAAGGTCGAATTTATCAGTGACAGGTTATCATATTTAGTACTTAAGGGTAGATGGTGCGACATCATAGTTATAAATGCTCACGCCCCTACAGAAGAGAAAGACGACCATATAAAGAATAGCTTCTATGAGGAATTGGAACATACTTTTGATCAGTTCCCTAGATATCACATGAAAATTTTATTGGGGGATTTCAATGCTAAAGTACGACGGGAGGATATTTTTAGACCAACTATTGGAAAAGAGAGCCTACACGCAATTAGTAGTGACAATGGAGTTAGATTAGTCAACTTTGCCACATCGAAAAATTTAATTGTCAAAAGTACAACATTCCCCCATAAGGATATACATAAATATACTTGGACTTCTCCAGATGGATTGACACACAACCAAATAGATCACATCTTGATAGATAAACGGAGACATACTAGTATAGTAGATATTCGAACTTTCAGGGGTGCAGACTGTAATTCTGACCATTATTTGGTGATTGGAGAATTAAGAGAAAGATTATCAGTAGCCAAGCGAGTAGAGCAGCAAGTTAATATTACTAAATTCAATATTTTGAAATTAAAGGACGAGGAAGCTAAGCAAAATTATCAGGTCGAAATTTCGAATAGGTTTGCCACTTTAGAAAGTTCCGACGAAGTTGAGAAAGAATTAGATGTTAATAGCGTGTGGGAAAATATCAGAGATAGTATCAAAATTGCAGCTGAGCAGAGCATAGGTTATTATGAAACTAAGAAAAAGAAACCGTGGTTTGATGAAGATTGTTGCATGGTAGTAGAAAGAAGGAAACAGGCAAAATTGAAATTCTTACAGGATCCAGTTGAGGAGAAGAGAGATAATTATTTCAATGAAAGACGGGAAGCAAGTCGTACACTTAGGAATAAAAAGAGAGGTTACTTGAAGGAAAATCTGAATGAGGTAGAAACAAATAGTAAGAATAAAAACATTCCAGACTTATATAAGGGTATAAAGGAATTTAAGAACGGATATCAGCCAAGGGTAAACGTGATCAAGGATGAGAATGGTGACTTGCTTGCAGACTCTCCATCAATCCTAAACAGATGGAAAAACTATTTTGCGCAATTACTAAATGTACATAGGCCAAATAGAAATGATCGGGACGAAATTGAAATACAAACTGCTGAGCCATTTATACCCGAACCCACACTTTCAGAAGTCGAAATTGCGATAGAGAATCTGAAAAAGTACAAGTGTCCAGGTATCGATCAAATTCCAGCAGAATTAATACAAGAGGGAGGAAGCGAAATTTATAAACTTGTACTTGCTATTTGGGAAAAGGAAATTGTACCAGAACAATGGAAGGAGTCCATAATTGTACCTATTTTTAAAAAGGGGGACAAAACCAACTGTGGTAACTTTCGAGGAATATCACTTTTGTTGACGTCGTACAAAATTTTGTCCAATATTCTTTTGAGAAGATTAACTCCGTACGTAGATGAAATTATTGGGGATCATCAGTGTGGTTTTCGGCGTAATAGATCGACTATTGATCAGATTTTTTGTATTCGACAGATAATGGAGAAAAAATGGGAGTATAAGGGTACAGTACATCAGTTATTCATAGATTTCAAAAAGGCATATGACTCGGTTAAGAGGGAAGTATTATATGATATTCTTATTGAATTTGGTATTCCCAAGAAACTAGTTCGATTAATTAAAATGTGTCTCAGTGAAACATACAGCAGAGTCCGTATAGGTCAGTTTCTATCTGATGCTTTTCCAATTCACTGCGGGCTAAAGCAGGGAGATGCACTATCACCTTTACTTTTTAACTTCGCGCTTGAATATGTCATTAGGAAAGTTCAGGATAACAGGCAGGGTTTGGAATTGAACGGGTTACATCAGCTTCTTGTCTATGCGGATGACGTGAATATGTTAGGAGAAAATACACAAACGATTAGGGAAAACACGGAAATTTTACTTGAAGCAAGTAGAGCGATCGGTTTGGAAGTAAATCCCGAAAAGACAAAGTATATGATTATGTCACGTGACCAGAATATTGTACGAAATGGAAATATAAAAATTGGAGATTTATCCTTCGAAGAGGTGGAAAAATTCAAATATCTTGGAGCAACAGTAACAAATATAAATGACACTCGGGAGGAAATTAAACGCAGAATAAATATGGGAAATGCGTGTTATTATTCGGTTGAGAAGCTCTTATCATCCAGTCTGCTGTCCAAAAATCTGAAAGTTAGAATTTATAAAACAGTTATATTACCGGTTCTTCTGTATGGGTGTGAAACTTGGACTCTCACTCTGAGAGAGGAACATAGGTTCAGGGTGTTTGAGAATAAGGTGCTTAGGAAAATATTTGGGGCTAAGCGGGATGAAGTTACAGGAGAATGGAGAAAGTTACACAACACAGAACTTGCACGCATTGTATTCTTCACCTGACATAATTAGGAACATTAAATCCAGACGTTTGAGATGGGCAGGGCATGTAGCACGTATGGGCGAATCCAGAAATGCATATAGAGTGTTAGTTGGGAGACCGGAGGGAAAAAGACCTTTAGGGAGGCCGAGACGTAGATGGGAGGATAATATTAAAATGGATTTGAGGGAGGTGGGGTATGATGATAGAGACTGGATTAATCTTGCACAGGATAGGGACCGCTGGCGGGCTTATGTGAGGGCGGCAATGAACCTTCGGGTTCCTTAAAAGCCATTTGTAAGTAAGTAAGTATGGACAAAAATTACGATTCTACTCACAATACTCATAGAATGAGAGAGTGTTAAACATTTGGGGAAAAACATTTTTTTTTCTAAGAAACTATGAATTTTCCACTAATATGATATTACACTTTTTTGTTACATACAACATGAGCTGTTCGCTCTGAAAATCTGCAGGGTTATTTCAGTTCCAAACTGTATATAGCTGCTGCATATTGCATATGCGTCCTGTTGAAATGACACTGCACTGGCCCGTAGTCGCGTTACGCGTTCTTTTCTACTCTGCTCCCATTGAGTTCTCAAGACCCCATTTATTTCATTATTTCTTCTTTTCTTTCTTTACTTTTCACTACTTGCTCCATTCTATTCTGTTTCTTCTTCTGTTTTCTAGTGTTCTATTCCTTTTTTTCTCTTTTCATTTTTCCCTTCTTTCTCATTTCTTCTTTTCTTTTTCGGCGTTTCCTTTCTTTCTTCATTTATTGAGTTCTCTATTTATTCTTTTCCTATTTGGTGTTTTATTTCTTTCTCCATTTCTTGATTTCTTTATTTATTCTTTTCCTATTTGGTGTTTTATTTCTTTCTCCATTTCTTGATTTCTCTATTTATTCTTTTCCTATTTTGGCGTTTCCTTTCTTTCTCCATTTCTTGATTTCTTTATTTATTCTTTTCCTATTTGGTCTTTCCTTTGTTTCTCCATTTCTTGATTTCTTTATTTATTCTTTTCCTATTTGGTGTTTTATTTCTTTCTCCATTTCTTGATTTCTTTATTTATTCTTTTCCTATTTGGTGTTTCCTTTCTTTCTCCATTTCTTGATTTCTCTATTTATTCTTTTCCTATTTGGTGTTTTATTTCTTTCTCCATTTCTTGATTTCTTTATTTATTCTTTTCCTATTTGGTGTTTTATTTCTTTCTCCATTTCTTGATTTCTCTATTTATTCTTTTCCTATTTTGGCGTTTCCTTTCTTTCTCCATTTCTTGATTTCTCTATTTATTCTTTTCCTATTTGGTCTTTGCTTTCTTTCTCCATTTCTTGATTTCTTTATTTATTTTTTCCTATTTGGTGTTTTATTTCTTTCTCCATTTCTTGATTTCTTTATTTATTTTTTCCTATTTGGTCTTTCCTTTCTTTCTCCATTTCTTGATTTCTTTATTTATTCTTTTGCTTTCTTTCTCCATTTCTTGATTTCTCTATTTATTCTTTTCCTATTTGTTGTTTCCTTTCTTTTTGCTTCTTTTTTACATTTCCTGATTTCTCTATATCGACTTTTATTTTTTATTTTTCTTTTCTTCCTACAATTCTTGATTTCTGTATTCTTCTTTTGTTTTTTCATTTTCCTTTCTTTCTCCATTTCCTAGTTTCTCTACTTATAGAGTAATTAAAAAGATATAAAGCTTGAATATGGCCGGAAGAACGACACTTTCAACATCTATTTTAAAGTAGGTTTCATAACCAATTTCTGCACTTTGTAGGCAGCTCGGCATGTCTCCCATGTTCCAGATCCCGTGCTAAACTGCCATATCGGACACTGTAGGTACTTCAAAGCAACCGTGTCATCCTTCTTTCTCGAAAACATTATGATATTGGGTTTTCGAAAAAAAAAAAACACTTAACTAAAACTTACATAATCGATTGATGGTAGTTCCATTTTCGAGGACAAACCGCAAGTAGGGATAACAGAACCAACTTTGAATATTCAAATTAGAACGTAGGTCGTGTAAGACATCTTTAGATGGGACTTAAAAAAAAATTAATAAAACTTATTTTATAACTTTCATTCTATTGACAGTGACTTCTAGTGTCACTTTTTTTAAGCAAAACAATATTTGTTTTATGGTCTTTAAATTTAATATTTAAATGAATTTTAAAAAATGTTAAAATTCAAAATAAAATATCTGGCATTCAACTTGGTATATGACAAAAATTAATACCTCGAACTGTCTACCTGATTTTACTTTACAAAAAAATCCAAAACACAAAGCCTACATTTCAGTTAATATTTCCTTAAAAAATTGGGCTTGGGATGGAAATTTCAGCACAAAAATCAAAAGTAATGGCATTTTTAGGACAAGACCCAGTCAGAAGTAAGATAATACACAATAACCAATGCCTCGAACAAGTGCAAAATTTCAATTATCTGGGTTGTGGAATATCTTATCAAAATGAAAAAGATGTGAACAAGAAAATTACCAAATTTACACAAATTCTAGGAATAATAAACAATGCATTAAAAGCTAAATTAGTACAAAAATCTACAAGAATAAACATATATAATACATTAGCATTACCCACCCTTTTATACGGAAGCGAGATTTGGTCATTAAAGAAAAAAGACATGAACAGAATCAAAGCAACGGAAATGAAATTTTTGAGGAGGACGGCAGGATATACTCTTTTAGACCGAAAAAGGAATGAAGAAATTTTAGAACAATTAGAAGTAGAGTCAGTAGAAGAAAAAATCAGCAGATACAAATTCAATTGGCTAGATCATGTAAGAAGAATGGAAAATTCAAGAATCCCAAAAATTATGATGCAATATAAACCTAGAGGACATCGTCGACCAGGAAGACCTTTAAGAAGACTGCTAGATGGGGCCGAAACAAGTCTACAGAGGCCTAATTCGTGAAGGATGATGATGATGATGATAAAAAATTGGGGTTTGGACTTAACCCCCAACATAAAAAAAAAATTCGAAACTTTTCATCATAGAAACTTGAACGTTGGTACGTACCCTTATTTCCCAATAAAAGTTCTTATTCTAGACATACCCTGAACATCTCATTAAAATTTGTCCAACAGGAAATACATTTTTTACAGATTTTATAGTGAGCCCTTAAAATGAACAACTCTCGGCCTGGATTAAATTCCTATCTTTGTAACTGTGTAGGCCTGCCGTTATTATATTATCATTGTGCATCTAATTCATCTCTGAATAGTGTCTGTACTTTAAAAGAGATTACATAGTGTCATTTGCCATTACAAGAACGTTCAGATCCTGAATCAAAAGCCAAGTACAAGTTGTCGGGGCTGATGAAAGATGACCACTGGCTAATTAACTGGTCGGTTGATATTAAAAAGTCACATCAGAGGCTTGCATGATCGGAGATGATAAAATATGTAGTATTTAATGCTACCATGTTCAGAATGTGTGTAACCTTTGTAGGCCAGAGCAGTGCATGTTGAAAGCTATAATGACGTATGAAAACGTGCCAAAAATTTCAAAACTAGTTGTTAATGATGTTTAGTCATGAAACCTGTTCTCTTGGAAGAAGGTATTGAAGCAAGAAAGAAGTTATTGTAGGCAGAAATTTGCTAATTAATGCTTTGCTGCACGACGTAATGTCCGTGAAATTTTTCCTGGGCATAATTTCAAACACGGGTCCTTGTCACACAAACTGGAATGCCTTTCCTAAATCATCAATTGTCGCTAATTTCTTCCGATTATGTTAGAACCACTTTTTATCCTGAGCGGGGTTACTGCGCGAGTTATAATAACATCTTCTTGCTAGCGAATTATGTCCTTAATGGACACGAACTGGTCCGAGTGACCCGTCGGAAGGACAAAACATTAACTCTGCACCAGAGGACGATGGACAGCTGCTTCGTGGTGAGGATTTCTGTGAATATTACACTTTTACTACGTCATACTACTTTTGACCAATAAAACGGTACGAAAGGACGTTTCTCAGCCAATCATGGCTGCTTATCGCACAATTTTATCGTTTCCCTAGCATTTGTTTAATTTTATCGCTTCCCTAGCATTTGTTTGTTTTTATCACTACCCTAGCATTTGTTTCTTTGCTTGACAACATTTCAAACTGCAAATTCTTTACGGTACTATAAAACATGCTTTGCGATCGTAATTTGTTTCCCGAAGATAGATAGTGGACTGAAAATAGCGGCTCCGTTCAAACATTTTGGTGAAGGTAACATTAATGAAATAGAATTTTAGTAAGTCAATTAATATCTATTTTATTATATCAGAGTACTTTATCTCTTCTAATCTTTCTATACTTTCTTCTGTTTTTATCACCTTCCTACCATTTGTCTCTTTCCTTTCCAACATTTCAAACTGCAAATTCCTTACGATTTGCGATCGTCATTTGTTTACAGCATAGACAGTTAAATGAAAATGGCGCCTCCGTTCAAACGTTTTGGTGAAGCTAACATTAGTGAAATATAATTTCAATAAGTCAATTAATATTTTATTGTATTAGAGTACTTTATTTCTTCTAATCTTTATATACTTTCTTCTGTTTTTATCACCTTCCTACCATTTGTCTCTTTCTTTTCCAACATTTCAAACTGCAAATTCCTTACGATTTGCGATCATCATTTGTTTACAGCATAGACAGTTAAATGAAAATGGCGCCTCCGTTCAAACGTTTTGGTGAAGCTAACATTAGTGAAATAGAGTTTCAATAAGTCAATTAATATTTTATTGTATTAGAGTACTTTATTTTTTCTAATCTTTATATGCTTCCTTCTAATCGTGTAATAGTCAGTTAAATCCCAATCGAGTTTTGATTTTCTCTAGATAAATCAAAACCTCTAATGTGATTAAAGTTGATAAGACACGTACTCTGATTTGCTTTAATAGTTAGAACAAAACGAAAATAACAATATATTACCACAGTCTAGTATATACTGCCACGAAGCTAGAGTTGTTGAGGGTACTAGGAACAACAGACTCTGCCGGCACTATTTCGCATTGTCTGTGATGACGCGATAGTAGCGATCCTAGTGGTTAGCAGCTATCTATGGATGCATATTCCCTACGTATTGAACTTCGTGACTGCATATACTAGACTGTGATATTACTCACAACAGACACCGGGAATAACTATACTTTAGTCAAACTTGTACACAATATTATACTTTACTCATTATTGGTACAGAAAGGAATCGATTTAACTTCATTTGTGCTATAGAAAAAATAAAAATACTTTATTAATTTACGATATAAAATATCGATAATTTACTCATCACAACGTTTGAGTATCATTAATGAGTGTCTTTCTATATTTTATGTCATATGAATAAAGTATCGACCGAACTTAACTCATATCTGGTATAGCTTTAGATTCTGTATTTCCGTTTCATGTTAGGTCTATTCTGACTTTTTTTTCCGGCTTCCAAAAGAAAAAGTCATCAAAAAATGTCCGCATCAACATAATGTCCAACCAAGAAGGACCCATACCAAATAGCTCCACACATAATAGGGTCAACATAATGAAAAGGACCAAACAAAAATGTCCCACGTAGCTGAAAGGTCCACAGGTCAAATAGTCCCACATTTAATGTCCCACATAAAATTGGTCAAACTAAATGTCCCACACTTAATTACATCGCATGTAATAATGTTTCCAATAATAATCATTTATCGTTGCCATAGAATTGAAATGTGGAATGTCAAATTCAATTGTAGAATGTCAGAATGGCCCAAATCATCTATAGTCAAAAAAACAAATCAATGTTATTACACCACGATAATCTGTACCTTTTCGGTTGTCTTGATGGTAACATCAAGACAACCGTAAAGGTGACACAAAATATGGGAGATGCTTTTATCGGAAGAACTCTAATGCGAAATGTACGACAATAACATACCTCTCTACCTTAGAGTCATAGCGTACTATATGAAGCTCTATAGCGACCCCCAAGAAGAAGTTCCAAATTATGAGTGACTGGAATTAATACATGTAAGGTTTTTGGTGTGAGTAAATTTGATACATTTTCCTAAATGTATCTTGTATCTTGTAAATTAATTTTTAAATAAACCTTGAATTCGCAAAGTATCCTATAGGATACAACAGGTTAATAGGCTATATACTATAAATTTAATACACTCAGGGACAAAAAAAAAACCGGACACTTCCATATTTGCTTGTATTTTGTTGCCAATTATTTCAAAATGAAACAAAACCCATTTAAACAAAATAATGTTTCATTTAGCACCTTATACGACAACATTTGAAAAAAAAAATTTCTGATGAGAAAATTTACAAAAAATTACAAAGGGCGTATAACTCTGGCATCGTTTGGTCTAATTTTTTTTTCATTTTATGGTGCCTTAAACATTAAAAACTCTTTTTAGTAACGGGTATTACCCCTCTGGCTTGAATAACTGCATCCATACGTCTTGGCATGCTCTCAATTTGGTTAGTAATGTCTTCTTGAGGAATAAGTTCCCATTCTTCGCCAAGTGCTCGCCTCAACTCTTGTAACGATTCTGGTCTCGGTCGTCTATTCTTAACACGCCGTCCCAGCATGTCCCACACGTGTTCAATTGGGTTCACGTCTGGACTCCTTGCTGGCCATGGAAGAACATGGATTCCCACTTCTTGGAGATAATCTCCGACCGCATGGGAAATATGCGGCCGTGCATTATCATGCATTAAAACAAAATTATCGCCTACAAATTGGCCAAATGGCACAACATGATCAGCCAAACATTCATTTATATATCTATCAGCTGTTAGTCTTCCATTTTCAACAAAAACCAACTCTGTACGAGCATCCGTACACACTCCTGCCCAAACCATCACTCCACCACCTCCATACGGCACCTTTTTCGGAAAGGCAACACTGTGAAAATCGTTCTCCCCTCCTTCTCCAAACTCTTTCACGTCCATCAGGTGAGCACAGATTGAAACGGGACTCATCGGTGAACAGAACACAGCTCCACTGTCCATTTCTCCAATCCCTGTGATCATTTCCAAAACGCAGTCGTTCAACTCGATGCATCCTGAGAAGTCTGGGACCAGTTGCAGGTCTACTTGATATCAGTCCACTTGCTTTCAACCTCCTTCTAACTGTTTTGGCCGAAATTGGGCGTCCATGCATGTTAACAAATTGCTGGGCTACACTAGTAGCTGGCAGGTTGCGCTCCCTAAGAACTCTCAACACCATATACCTGTCTTCGTTTGGGTTTGTGGCTCTTGGACGACCCGAACCTGGTCTTCTGGTATATTCTAGGGTCTCTCTATACCGTTTTATGGCATCATGGGTTGTGCTTCTAGCCATATTCATAACATTTGCAATGTAACGTACACTACGTCCATCATCGTAAAGGGCTACAACTCGAGCCACATCTTCAAGTCGCATCTTGTTTTAAGACAAATGTTACAACCCCACTTAAAGTCAGAAAATGTAAAAATAAAGAAATAACGAATGATAACGATAATGAAGCACAAAATGGTTGAGACAAAATTGTTATAGCTGAGATTCCGAAAGCAAAATTGGAATATTTGGTTGTAATGGCCTGTTTATAAAACAAAAAACAATCAACACTGTATACACGTCTCCATAACAACAGATGGCTACCATAATATTGTATGAGAAGATAATGTTTTGCAAAATACCAACAAATATTAAAGTGTCCGGTTTTTTTTTTGTCCCTGAGTGTAGTATAATAGAAAAAAATTGGTAGGAAAATTAAAATTTCACAATACTATAATATTGCACGACATAATATAAAATATGGACATTGCGTTAGTTGTTTTCTTTACAGTCCGACACGGTTTAATAAACTAGTGTGAGAAATGAAGCTTTGCCAATTTAAGGGTTAAATTGTATTCCTTTTCTAATTTACTGGTTTGAAATTTTTATTGAAGTTAAATGTTCCTTTTTAACACGTAGGACATTTAAAAACCTGATGTAATTGAATACTGCACATAATTATTTCTATGAAAGTGATCCTTATAAGATGCAGGTCATTTCAGTATGTTGGACCTTATAGTCCGGGAACATATACCTGAACAATGGACATTTTTTAACGTGGACATTACGAAACGTGGGACATTTTTGCATATTGACCCTTGTAGGAAAGGACCATATCTCTAATAATCATTTTCTGTATGTAAACTTTCTCCTAAAACGTTTATGTGAAGAGCTTTCTGCACATTCTATAAATAAAATGAACACAACCCTTCTACGCTATAAGCGAAAGCTAGTACTAGAATGTATTATTACCCTTCATACGAACATTAACGTTACATAAAAATCACCACCAAAGATCTAAATGCAGATCTAAATTTTTGTCGATAGCTGGGAAAGCTGATTGGTTTGATAGGTAGTCAAATTATTGGCTACGCGAGATTATCTGCGTACAATGAAGGACCAGCGAATTTCAGAAGTGCAAGCGCAAATTAGTACCTGCGCAGAAGGTTGAGAGACTCTCGAAACCTGTTATCTTCCCAAAAAACACACTAACTAACTCCGAACAGAAGTGAATGTAAAAAATTCATGTTGTGCCTTCGACATGCTAGCACGTGTTTCAGAGCACGGACTAATGGGTAACACCAATTGTAATGAATCGTTGTGAACCTGGCTAAGCCATGAGAACATATCCGCGGAATAATACTGGTAGTAGGCTAATGTATTCTGTGTGCCTGAGGATTTTAATTTAGTCTTATTGTCCCACAAATACATTCACAATAGATACTTTTTTATTTGTTTCGTTTTTAATTCACACTGTGAAAGAAATATATGCAAAAATGACCAATGTACGCTTTTAACACAGCCGGCCCGATGGCTCAAGCGGTAGGGGCACGGCATGTCTCTATCGCTTGGTCCGAAGGGTTGTGGGTTCGAGTCCCGCCTCGGGCATGGGTGTTGTGTACGTATTGGTTTAAGAAAACGAAAAACAGGAAAAAGAGAGAAACGAAAAAAGAGAAAAAAAGTGGTATAACCTGTAAACCTTAAAAAAAAAAACATGGGACAATAATAACATTCTTCAAATGTTTCTCGTACAAGGCCCTCTACATGAATCGATCAGCTACAGAAGCAAATAATAATAATAATTATTATTATTTATTTTAGCTGGCAGAGTTAAGGCCGTAAGGCCTTCTCTTCCACTCAACCTGCAAAAAGTATATATACATATGCATGAACTTACAAAGAATTCAACAATTTGATTTAGATGAGAGTTACATGTATACAAGAGTTATTTACGAATTAAACAACAAAATACTATGAACCATTAATTAAACACTGAAATAAACTGTGTAGCAGAATTAAGCTAAAATACATAGAATGTTAATATATTTCAAATAGTATTAGATAATACAAAGAGATTATTATGAGACAATTTTGAAAATACAGGATGATGTCTAAAGAAAGAAGTAACAATGTAGTCAGTGATAGTTTAAATCAGTATGATTGGAGTGAAATGCTAATAAGGTTATCTTTTAAGCTGTTTTTAAAGGTGTTTATTGTCTTGCAGCCCCTAATACTTTGTGACAAGGAATTCCATTGACGCGAGGTGGATACTGTAAAAGATGATGAATAACAAGATGTTCTATGAAGAGGTATACTTAGCGTGCTACAGATAAGTGATCTGGTATTTACGTCGTGGTTAGAGTATAGATAAGAGAAACGAGACGAAAGGTAATTTGGTGTTGAGGTGTGCAGAATTCGAAAGAGTAAAGACAAAGATTGTAAAGTTCTACGTTCTTTAAGTCGGAGCCACGAAAGACTTGCGAAAGACGGTGATATGTGAACATATCGTCGGATGTTGCACACGTATCTGACGCACATATTCTGAGCTCGCTGTAACTTGACTGACAGTTCAGAACTTAGGTCACTTAACAAAACGTCACAATAATCGAAGTGCGGCATTGTTAGGGTTTGTACTAGGGTACTTACAGTATATATAGCCGGCCATAAACATTTTCATTTAGACAATATTCAATTTTGAATCAATTTTTTTTATCAAGGCGGTTAAAACTTTGTACGATACACATGTCATAACTCATATTTAGGGACCGGATTTTTATGTAATATCAAGGTGTGAAATATGCACATATTTATGTAAGAAAAATAAGCTGAATATGTACCAAAATATGTAAAATCATAAAAATATTTAATATCAATATGTGGCGGCTATAGGATAGGTATGACTCTCCAGTTGTGATTTCATAGAGCACCCGAATTTTTTTTACTGCATACTTGACACATTACAATTTTTCCATCTGTAGTGAAACCTTCGTCCATCGCAATCCATGATTTTATTTTTGTCGTCAGGATTGAAGATATAGGGGCCTTTTTAGTTAGTTAAAAGCAGTAGATAAACTCACTTGCACTTTATACTGTAAGTACTAAAACTAGAGAACTGAGTGAAATGAATGACACAACAGTACTGCAAGCACTGTTTCGCTTTACTGGATTAGGAGAAAATAAGAGAAGATGTGGGACACATGCATTTTAGCTGCTCCCTGTAAGAAACAAAATACCTACTAAAACCTCAAACTATAGGCATTTAATAACTGTTGTTTGCCTGGAACTAAGGACGTTGTGTTTCGTGCCGAAATATATCTTTTCTTGGGTAGGGAAAAAGGCTTTTTAAATCTGTGTATTTCAAATTGTAAGCTTCCCTAACGGAATGCAAATCTGGTCTTTCAGGTGAAGTTCCCTGTAAAGCAGATTTGAATAATTTCAAGGGAAAAATTGTTCCGGGGCCGGGTATCGATCCCGGGACCTCTGGTTGAATGTACCAGCGCTCTTACCAACTGAGCTACCCGGGAACTCCACCCGACACCGTCTCAACTTTTCCGTAACGGAAGTTTTTTTTCCCCCCTTTTAGAGAGGTGAAAATGAATAAACCCCCTAAATATGTAGATTTATGTAATATCAAGCCATAATATGTAATGTGGGGTAAATATGTAAAAATATGTAGTACCAAATTTGATTATATTAATGGTAATTACAAGATTCGCAAAGATTTGTTATTTATATACGGTTAGGTTGAAAGGAATATAATATATAATTACATAAAAATCCGGTCACTACTCATATTTCAATACTCGACTGGTTATCAAACTCGGCCTCCGGCCT
This sequence comes from Periplaneta americana, assembly GCF_040183065.1. Classification (NCBI taxonomy): domain Eukaryota; kingdom Metazoa; phylum Arthropoda; class Insecta; order Blattodea; family Blattidae; genus Periplaneta; species Periplaneta americana. The sequence goes on along the minus strand of NC_091123.1, from coordinate 25,380,005 downwards.
CGTTTGACAAATTTCTAATCTCGCACTATAAAATGAAACGTTACGACACTAGTATCGTAAATATCTGTTCATATTTTACATTAGTTTAGTACAAATGTAGATGTTACATGTAAAAAAAGTATATAAGTATTTACGTTCAATATCGACTGCGTGAAAAATTAATGCAAGATGAAACTTCGATGTAATTAACTAAAAGTGAGTCACTTCACCCACTGAGCATTTACTAGACTTTAAAAATAAATAACTTGTAAGAATCAATATTGAATTATAGGGGTACCTTCGCTCAAAGTGCTTGCTTGTATTCTGCACATTTCCTATTTTGCAACATTCGTTTCGAGCCTTATATAGAACAAGTCCATCCTAGTTTGCATGGTAATTAAATTCAAATTTATGAATTAAAGACTTGGGTTTTATTCATTAATAATTTATTATATTTTATAGCAACCGTTTTCAATACTAACTTCTTTTTGTGAATGGGATTCCTTGTCTTATAAGACGATAGAATATGCAAATTTTTCAACTTGAGTAAAAATATCAATTTTGTGCTGCTGTGTGCCTTTTTATTACAAATTTTATTAGTCATTAAAATGTATGAATTATGATCGATGTACTCGGTTTTGCTTTCATAATATTTTAAGAAACATCTACAAGAAAAAAACGACAATCACGTCAGATCTTTCAATGAGATTCAAAACAGCGGATTTGAATATCCCTACGTCATCACAGGAATGCAGCTTCCCTATATGACTACAGTCCGAAAGTAATAGCAAAATTCTTTTTGTGCGAGATCGTGCGTATTTGCTTGCTTTCGGCACAAAACCAATACGCGGTAAGTGTGAAATATCACATTCAGTATTTCCAACATAACACACATAACAATTTCCCTCTTCTTACCGCTTAAGCGCCATATTCATTTTACTGCTTTAGGCTTTTAACATATTATTTTTAGAGACGTTTAACATTGTAATAATTATAAATTGGAAACTTACCACTGCAATTTCACTTAAATTGCACTGTTAATTATTGTTTTTAAATATTTGCAAAAATTAAGTAAACTCTACAACACCACAAAAGTTACTGCATTTGTAATGCAAGTAACATTAAGGAAGCCGTGAAAAAATCAACAAGATTCCAGATGCCGATGTTATTACTGCAATATGTTATATAAATAATATTGTTAAAATATTAAAATGAAAAATAAATCATTACATAACCTTACCGTTTTTTTTAAGTTCGCATTTATAGACTGGGGAAAAAAAAGACAGACGTATAACACGGCCTGCTGGAATATAGTAAACACAGAAAACATTTTATAGCAACAATGTTGAAGATAGATATTTTAGTTTTTAAAAGTTGCCGTCATTGAACAGAAACCAAGATGGAGATTTCATTGCAACTAATTAGAAATTCCTCTTTCAGGTATGTAATAAACGATCTTCGCACAAAATAATGTACGATACACGAGCGGTATGTTTATTTTCATGTTCTCGGAAATTAAAAAAACTCAACTACGTTTCGCTTTTTCAATATTTTCCTCGAACATGAAAACATCAACATACCGCTCTTGTAACGCATGTTACTATTACGTATAACGATCTACAACAAAACCATTTTTGTTTGGTCCTTTTCATTAAGTTGAACTTATTATTTGTGGGACATTAAATGTATTTATTTACACTGCAAGTGAGCAAGCACACGGTGGCAGTGGTACAAACAATATAAACAATACACAATAAAATTAGAATATACAATACAATTATACAATATATAATACAAATAGATACACAATACAATATTATTATATGCACAATACAATAAGAATACACAATACAATTATACATAATAATTACAATTAATAATAATACATAAAATAACTTAATTAATAAGTGAACCTAATTTTACATTACACCCTACATACGAGTATGTATAGGTCCTACATAAATTTCACATGGTACGGATAAAAATCTTTCACTTTACTCTAATCTCACTCACTGCACTGGCACTATGACACATTTCACTGACACTTTAGAACACATTTAACTGACACTATAGAACACATTTCATTGACACTAAAAATTATCACTGATTGAAACTATTCACTCCACTGTAAAATCATAACTTCACTGACTCACCACGCTTCACAGATACAACAGTTCAAATAAGATAAACAATTACACCCTTATGCATACTTATAAACAAAACTACATTTAAACTAAACTTACAATTCAAACCAATGGAGTAACTCGTCAGGCTAAATAAATACATGTCAACTTAAAAAATAAGTGTCAACTTAATTTTAATTTAAGCTATATACACAACGTTTTAAGTTATTCTTGAATTTCCTTAAGGAATGACGTCATTCCTATCATATAGTTCTACTTAAAAATGAGAATTTACCTACATCCGTTTTCTGTTTCCTACATTTGATTTTAAAATCATGATCGTTTCTGTGGGTCCTTCTTGGTTGGACATTATATTAGTGCGGACATTTTTTGATGATCTTTTTCTCTTTGAAGCCTGAAAATATCCAGAATAGACCTAATATGAAACGGCAGTACAGAATCTAAAGCTATATCAACTCCTGCAGTGGCTGAGTGGTCAAACCTCCGGCCTGTCACGCAAGTGGCCCGGGTTCGAGTCCCGGTTAGGTCTGCAGTTGGGGTTTTCTCGGGGTTCTCCCGTTTTTTTCCCATATTAGACGTCTATAACATACCGTCACCATTTCTCCATTTCGTCATCATTCCTTAGCATTCCCCGAACGCCGGCTGACGACGCACGGAGGGGGCTGGCCTAGGGACGAGAGGGGTTGCCTGTCCGAAACCTGGGTATGTAACGAACCTTAGTGTAGTCAGCCGGTGTTGGTTTGGAAATGTGCCTAAATTGAGGGTTAGCGCAATAGATCGTAACAGGTCGCAGTGTTGGGCCATAGTGCTCTTCTCCCGTAAATTCCATTCCATTCCAATAATCTTTTGAGGTATGTTTAAATTAATTCGAATTATATTAAGCTAATTAGCCCCAGCGTAGCTCAGTCGGCTAAGATGCTTGCACGTCGATCCATAGTTGCGCTCGGTCGCGGGTTCGATTCCCGCTTGGGCTGATTAGCTGGTTGGGGTTTTTCCCTGAGGCTTTCCCAAACCGTAAGGCGAATGTCAAGTAATCTATGGCGAATCCTTGGCCTCCTCCTCTTCTTCTTCTTCTTCTTCTTTGGTTCTACAGCCGGGTTCTAGTCTTGACCGCCCCAACGATGCTTCTCCATGATCTTCGATCTAACACATTTGTTTTCCATCCTCTAAAACCTGCTGCTGTTACACCCTTCTCCACTTCATCCAGCCATCTTAGATGAGGTCTGTCTACTTTTCTGGTGCCAAAAGGTATAGTGAGAGTCAGTTTCTTGCAAGGATCATTTTCATCCTTCCTACAAATATGACCCAGCCAGCTGACTGTCCTAGCTTTAATTTCTCTGCAAACTTCTGATTCTTTAAAAAGTTTTATAATTCATAGTTATACCTTTTCCTCCAACTGCCCTCATCATTTACTGGTCCGTATATCGTCCTCAGAACCTTCCTCTCAAATATACTCAACATACAATTGTCGGCACCGCCAACTGCCCAGGTTTCAGATCCATAAAGCAAGATTGGTCTTACGTATTAATGTTTCATATCATTTGTGCTTAATGCTAAGGCTGATATCATGTGATCTCAACTGTTTTCGGAGTCCATAATAACATCTGTCCTCGGCCTCACATCGTCAAATACCATCTCACTATCATAAATATCATCGACACTAAATAACCTAGCAGTTGATACAGCATCGTTAAATAACCAACCAAAAAAAAAAACAAGCTAATTGAACCACTCGAGCAGACACAACTCCCATTACTAACCATCATGAATAAACTACACAATAAGGAATAATTAGAGAGATGAAAGAGACATGAAACAGGGAAGTTTCAATGTTTACCGGCGGGACATTTCTGTGCCAAGCAAGTCATACTGCAATGACTTCCTCCTGCCTGAAAGTTAATTCGTATGCAGGCCGAGAAGCGGTTGGTTTTTAGGGGGCGGTAAAAATTATACACTTTAATTTATATATTCCGGTGACGTAATCCATTTGTCAGAGAGAAATGTGTTATGATATATGTGTCAAGAAAGAATCTATAGGGCTACTGCAATGGACACGGTCTTCAGTAGCGAATTTCAAAGAGGTTAAAGAAAAGAAGATATGCTTTTACTTACATCAATTAAGTGGAAATCATGATCTTTAAACCGGCCGTGATGTGAATAGTTTGAAAGCGCTGTTATGTCCTGAAACCATCACTTATGACTTGAGTTAACCCTTTGCAGTATAAATTAATTTTTTATGTTTTTCATTTCATGGATCATAACAAAGCTTCGATCAATTTTTTTTTCAACATTTTAGCTCTGCACACAATTTCAAAACACAGATGGCACCTCTATGTATACTCAAGAGGTGATTCCTTGGTGGAATATCTGTGCCATAAAATTTAGGAAGAAGGAAAACGGTGGTTCTTCTGAACAACCACTATGCTGGAAAGGGTTAAGTACAAATCTGCCCTTGAGTACCGCGAATTCCGTCGCTTCACCGGATTAAAACTTATGTACCGTGTTACAGTAAAAACAATAGATACTCACCCTCCTCATAGCAGATGCTGGAAGTGTTGCTCATCTTGTATGATTCACATCACATCATTCACAGAACTACTTCATTAAACCTATTCAGTGAAGCTTTTCTACACAAAACTGGGCGACAAAGGAATGTAGGCTACATCTAAAGTTTTCCCTTATTCTGCGAAAAGATTTCTTTTCCCATATCATACATACGTACGTACATACATACATACATACATACATACATACATACATACATACATACATACAGTACATACATAATGCCTAAAACCAGATTGATACATTCATTCATTTAGTGTTCTGCCCAAGGGCAGGTCTTTCACTGCAAACCCAGCTATCTCCAATCTTTCCTATTTTCTGCCTTCCTCTTAGTCTCCGCATACAATCCATATATCTTAATGTCGTCTATCATCTGATATATTCTTCTGCCCCGAACTCTTTTCCCATTCACCATTCCTTCCAGTGCAACCTTCAGTATGCAGTTTCTTCTCAGCCAGTGACCCAACCAAATCCTTTTCCTCTTCCTGATCATTTCATCATCATTCTTTCTTCACCCACTCTTTCCAACACAGCTTCATTTCTTATTCTGTCTGTCCACTTCACACGTTTCATTCTTCTCCATATCCACGTTTCAAATGGTTCTATTCGCTTCTCTTCACTTCATCGTAATGTCCATGTTTCTGCCCCGTACAATGCTACACTTCACACAAAGCACTTTACGAGTCTTTTCCTTTCTATACGGCATCATAAACTGTGCTTCTATGAAAGGTGGATGATTTTTTAACTACCCCATGAACTAATTAATCATCAAATTGATGGGTCGCCGACATTGTTGATCTATGCCAATTAAACGGTTCTTTTTGAAGACGGCTATTGATTTCCGAGAAAATAAAATATGTAGAAGTTGATGTGGAAGAGAAGGCCTGATGGCCTTAGCTCCACGAGAGTAAATAAATAAATAAATAAAATCGGTCTATGTAGTCCACACCTCTGGAGTAACGGCTAGCGCGTTTGGTAGCGTAACCAGGTGGTCCGGGTTCGATTCTCGGTTGGGCAAGTTACCTGGTTGAGGTTTTTTTCCAGGATTTTCCGTCAACCTAATATGAGCAAATGCTGGGTAACTTTCGGTGCTGGACCTCGGACTCATTTCACCGGCATTATCACCTTCATCTCATCTCATAAATAACCTAAGATGTTGATAAAGCGTCGTAAAATAACATACAAAAAAATCGGTCTATGTAATCACGAATTTGGAGCTAACGTCGTGGCACTCGAAAAAGTGGGAGACAAAGACTCACCATGGCGACGTTATAGCCTTCAATTACATGACCTTCGTACAAAGTTTGATGAAAATCGACCGACTGATATTAAAGCTATTAAGTAAGGACAGCAAGCATAGACTTACAAGAACGCTTTCCTTATAAGGAAGGCAGCACGCAGGCCGAAGCTTGGAGCGAATACGAGCAGCACGCTCCGTGGGGAGTGCGAACCCAACTTTCACGTCCGCTGGAACGTTTTCAGATCTTTTAAATCCCGAGTGCCGGTCGGGTGTGGGAGCAGAGGTGAAGCAGCTTTGAATAAGGGGCGTGGCTCGTGACCCCTGACTGGCTCCTTGGTGTGAACGTATCCCGTTCATGAAGCCTATCATTACTTTATTGTGGCGCCTACGCGGGTCTCGAGTTCGAGGTGTCAAAGCATCCGTTTGTATTCATCATTAAGTCCCCCCATATTTCAACATCAATTACATCTCTCCAGACAGACAAGACGAATGTATAAACGCGTGTAACAAGAGTATTAGTCTGCCTCTGTCATATTTTAGACGCAGTCAGGAAGAATTGTAGTAAATTAGCTTTAAGTCCCAGGCATCTTCTTTCAAACTCCAGGGAGTCTAACTACTAAACATTCTACAATAACAACCAATCCCAGCAATAAATCTATCACTTGCAGTTCTCCCTCCATCCATTTTATTGGTCCCATCAACAGCCAATTGAAACTCCAGTAGATTATTACTATACTAAAGCTCTCAAGTCTCCATCGTAGATTAGAAGCAGTGGGGTCATTCAAAATATTCAACAAGCAGTTCGGGCGAATCGGTGCGAACCGTCTGAATCTCACTAATTCGGAATAATTGGGGGAAAATCCAGTCTGAAGTAGTGAAAGTCACAATTAGGGGAGAGAAGGGTAGTATCGGACAGTGCGTTTCTTTAATCTACCACCATATGGTAGTACCTGAATGACATGCTTACGTTTCTCTATGCGACATCACAGAAACGTAACCATGTCAATCAGGTACTATCATCTTGTGGTAGATGAAAGAAACTCACTGTCCGATATTACCCGATGTCCGATACTACCCGACTCTCCCCTATAGAACACTTACTAGAACAGAATTATTTCGACTATTACACTTACTACGTCATACTACTTTTGACTAGTGCTGTTGATCGATCAAAATATTTAATCGATTAATATATAGATTAATCGAGTTTTGATAGATTTGAAAAAAAATGTTTTAATGTACTATAATACACAATTATTATTGTTAAATCTAACTTGTGTTCGATGATAAGCATAAGTATTAAATGTTGTATATCTGTATATATTGTATCGTTATATTACAAAACAATTGCTTTAGTTACTTACTAACATGTTTATTATGAGGCTTATAAGTTATTGTCTCAATTTCTCCGGAATTTTTTTAGACAAACATAAGTAACAGAAGTATGAAAACTCACCTAGTTAATACTGCTTCATCCATGATTTTAAACATGTGAGTGCATTCACATGCTCCGAATTAAGTGCCGCTGTACGTTTAGTAATAATGTTTCCTGCATCACTAAACACGAAAAAAAAACTTTTTTTTTGTCAAGCACTTCTCCACGATCGTTAAATTTAAATCCAAACGTTTCACCGAGTTTACCTCTCAGATTCTCATATGACATAATGGAGTTTACACTTTTCACAAACCACAGAAAACTGATTTTTTTCTTCATCAAACTAAACACCTACACAACCGTCCTATACCAACTCTACAGAAACTGCAAGCACCTGCAAAACTACAGCGGTCGAAACAGAAGACTGACCTCTATTGTACTCCGAATTACCAGATTTTAGAAAAAGAAGATAGTTACGCTCTCGCTTGCACATAGTGTAGATATGGCTATTTTATAAGGGATGAGGGGGACGAATCCCAGGAAAATATGTATACTATTTCATATGCTACGGAGATGAGCTGGCAACAAGGTGGAAGTTTTCTTGGAAAACCATAAAACTTAACAAGGATTTCGCATTGTGTTTCAACTTTCAATAGAGGTAGACTAGGTCACTGTCCTATCTCCATCTCTTTCTGAAGTGTTTGTGCAAAGATTTTTCCTACGCTACCTGATTTATAGTTAGAAAATAACAGTACTATTGTGCTTTTAAGTAAGCAATTTCCGAGAGAGAAATATTGTCGGAATTTTTAGTATGAGTTTGTATTAACAAAATAATAATTAATATCAAACTAAGTATATAATTATTTCTCGTGATCAGAATATTGTACGAAATGGAACTATAAAAGTTGGAGATTTATACTTCGAAGAGGTGGAAAAATTCAAATATCTTGGAGCAGCAGTAACAAATATAAATGACACTCGGAAGGAAATTAAACGCAGAATAAATATGGGAAATGCGTGTTATTATTCGGTTGAGAAGCTTTTATCATCTAGTCTGCTGTCAAAAAATCTGAAAGTTAGAATATAGGCCTATAAAACAGTTATATTACCGGTTGTTCTTTATAGTTGTGAAACTTGGACTCTCACTTTGAGAGGGGAACATAGGTTAAGGGTGTTTGAGAATAAAGTGCTTAGGAAAATATTTGGGGCTAAGAGGGATGAAGTTACAGGAGAATGGAGAAAGTTACACAACGCAGAACTGCGCGCAATGTGTAGGCTACTTCACCTGACATAATTAGGAACATTAAATCCAGACGTTTGAGATGGGCAGGGCATGTAGCACGTATGGGCGAATCCAGAAATGCATATAGAGTGTTAGTTGGGAGGCCGGAGGGGAAAAGACCTTTGGGGAGGCCGAGACGTATATGGGAAGATAATATTAAAATGAATTTGAGGGAGGTGGTATATGATGATAGAGACTGGATTAATCTTGCTCAGGATAGGGACCAAAGGCAGGCTTATGTGAGGGCGGCAATGAACCTCCGGGTTCCTTAAAAGCCAGTAAGTAAGTAAGTATAATTAATATCAACTACAACCGATTAATTTTAATCGACTGGATTATTTGATTAAATATTTTTGACCGATTAATCTTACAACAGAAATTGATCGATTAATATATTAGAGTAATCGATTAAATCCCACAACACTAATTATTATTATTATTATTATTATTATTATTACTATTATTATTACATAATTTTTTGCAACTTAAATTCACGTGACGAACCTTGAAAGTTAAGTAATAGTAATATGCGTTACAAGAGCGGTATGTTGAAGTTTTCATGTTCGAGGAAAAGTTTGAAAAAGCGAAACGTAGTTGAGCTTTTTCAATTTCCGAGAATTGAAAGAAAACATACCGCTCGTGTATCGTACATTATTTTGTACCAAGATCGTTTATTACATACCTGAAAGAGGAATTTCTAATTAGTTGCAATGAAATCTCCATCTTGGTTTCTGTTCAATGACGGCAAATTTGCAAAACAAAAATATCTATCTTCAACATTGTTGCTTTAAAATGTTTTCTGTTTTTACTATACTCCAGCAGGCCGTGATATATGTCTGTCTTCCCCCCCCCTCAGTCTATAAATGCGAACTTAAAACAAACGGTAAGGTTATAGCCTATAATGATTTAGAGTTTACTTAATTTTTGCAAATATTTAAAAACAATAATTAACAGTGCAATTTAGGTGAAATTGCAGTAGTAAGTTTCCAATTTATAATTATTACTATATTGAACTTCTCTAAAAATAATATGTTAAAAGCCTAAAGCAGTAAAATCAATATGTCACTTAAGCGGTAAGAAGAGGAAAATTGTTATGTATGTTAGGTTGGGAATACTGAATGTGGAATTTTAGACTTTCCGCGGATTGGTTTTGTGCGGAAACGAAGCAAATACGCACGCTCTCGCACAAAATATTAAGTTCTGCCTCGCAAATGTTTCGAAGCTGAGATATTATTTCGTAACCTTTATGGACGACCATAAACTTTCGTCAAGTGTACGTAACATTTTGAAACCCGTTAGCAGGATGTCAATCACTGCGTTCTGTTGACTCAGGCTGGTAGTTGCCCGGTGGAGCCGGGTTCTGCCCCGGCGCCCACGAGGTCAGGCTGCTGATCGGTATCGCCCAGGCGGCCATTTGCATAAAAGTATAACACAGCGCCCATTAACTGTACGACAGCCGGCCGCCCGACCAGCCAGCGTGTCAGTTCGATAACCTCGCAACGTCCCGGATCTGAACATCTCGCTGCCCTTATCAACCATCTCGATTAGGTGGGTTATGTTGTGTCATCTTCACCGCTGTTCATATGTCCAAACAAGACAAGACCATGGTCATAGGAAGAAAAATAAAGAAGGTTAACTTGCGAATTCTAAATGAGGCAGTAGAGTAAGTGGACAGCTTCAAAATACTTCCGGTGTACTACAGGGACATAATTTTATTTTTACTAACATCTTTAATATTAACCTGCCTGGAGAGAAATAAAAAATAGGTTGCAGCCGCCAAATTACTGTTCAAGGAACGACCACTCATATAAATTGAGGGAAAGGAGACAGAGGACGGACACTGGAAAGTTTTCTTTTCTCATTCGTACTATCAGGGACTGGAATGCTTTACCTGCAGACTTACTAAAGGCTTTACCAACAACCAAAAATGTATTTAAAAATAGGCTTAAGGACCTTACTAATAGACGGTAATTATACACAGTAGTTAAAGGGTGTAAATGATATGTTGTTATTGAAGTGTTGTATCAGTGAAGAATTATGTTGTGTCAGTGAAGTGTGTTGTATCAGTGAAGAAGTATGTCGTGTCAGTGAAGTGTGCTGTGTAAGTGAAACGTGTTCCTGTCAGTGAAGCTTTATAGTTTATAGTGGCAGTGCAAAGTATTTGAACAGTGAAATGTTTTTGAAGTGTTAGTGAAATCAGGATAGAATCAGTGAAATGTGTCGTAGTTCCAGTGCAGTGAGTGAGTTGACAGCGAAATGAGTGTAATGTTGAAAGGTACTTGTGCAGATATGAACATATACTCGTGGGTTTTAGTTCGATCTTAGTTTTAAGATACAAATTAGATTTATTTCAAATGTTATTTTAAGTGATCGTTCCATTTAATTTAGGATATTCCCTGTTGTTGTTGTTGTTGTTGCTGTTATTATTATTATTATTATTATTATTATTATTAATTATTGTTAGTATTAATTATTAGTATTATTATTAATTGTATTTTTAATTAATAAGTTTATTATTGTCATTACTGAGTGTAATTAGTTATCACTGCCACCGGGTATATACCCATTGCAGTGTGAATACATACATACATACATACATACAGACATACATACATACATACATACATACATACATACATACATACATACATACATACATACATACATACCTTCGGATTCATGGTTCAGAGCCGGAAATAACGTTTGCTACCCCCTTCCACGATTGAAGTTCGATGATTCTGGCGTAAAATACAAACAAATCACTTTACTAAGTATAGGAGGGAAGAAAAGTAGTTCACCCATTTGCGTAAACTAGGAGATATCGTAATTTTGAGTTTGATAATTTTCATTAGGTTTTTGTGTAATCAAAATACAGTATGGTATTAACAATAGGTGCTTTTACTCACGAACTGAGTTATCCACGCGAACGTATTCATTATGCAGTGTATATTATACTGTCTACGGTACATTAGCGTAAAATATAGAGAATGAAGTTAAATTGAAAAATAATCATAATATGGATATTTATATTTGGGGTTAAGAGGGATGAAGTTACAGGGGAATGGAGAAAGTTACACAACACAGAACTCCACGCATTGTATTCTTCACCTGACATAATTAGGAACATTAAATCCAGACGTTTGAGATGGGCAGGGCATGTAGCACGTATGGGCGAATCCAGAAATGTATATAGAGTGTTAGTTGGGAGGCCGGAGGGAAAAAGACCTTTGGGGAGGCCGAGACGTAGATGGGAAGATAATATTAAAATGGATTTGAGGGAGGTGGGATATGATGATAGAGAATGGATTAATTTTGCTCAGGATAGGGACCAATGGCGGGCTTATGTGAGGGCGGCAATGAACCTCCGGGTTCCTTAAAAGCCAGTAAGTAAGTATGTAAGTAAGTATGGATATTAAACACATTTTTGAAAATGGTGGCCGTTCATTTAGATACAGACTTCAGTTCTTTTGTGCATATTATCGCACTATAGACTATTGCATCTAATTCCAATTACCAATTTCATCCTTCGTACTAGTAACTCATGTTGAAATAATTCTATACCTATTACATAAAAGAGTACCTTACGTACTGTAAATTCAATCTTCACCTCAGTCCGACCCGCATAGATAAAATTACTCAGACATGCTATCTACTGTCCGTCCAAGTGGTTATGTCGCAGGATCGTAGAAAGGGGGGAAATCACGTGACAGTTAATTACTTTTATCTATGTTATTTTAAACAGTTGCGGGTGAGGAAAATCGGGAAGCGACGTAGGCAAATGGACGACAGTACCTGTGCGAAAATATGATTCAATATTGAAAGCTCTTTCGTCACTGGAAAACGCGAACATATTTCTGGAACGTACTATACTCACTAATTCAATACTGTTTGTGTTTACTACGACCTTAAGGCGACTTTGACTGTATACGATTATATATTATTTCAATGTACCGAAGTACATATGATATGCGTAAATCACGAAGTGATTTAAGACGGCGCTTATTCCGTCGGATCCCGGCCAACTAGTCACTCATAACGAGTGCACCTGAGCACATGTGTGGACTTCGGTCCTTTGTTCATAGACATCTATGACGTAGTGCAAAGGGCGGCCAATAGAGGGAATCCAAGAGTTGGAACTCAATCAGAGACGATTCTGTTCGGCGTCGGGGTTGTATCCGGTGTGGCTTAGTGGATAAAGCATCAGCACGTAGAGCTGAAAACCCGGGTTCAAATCCCGGCGCCGGAGAGAATTTTTCTCCGTTCCATTACTCTTTCATCGTATGTATACGATTGGTTCTGTGAGGAGCACAATTGGAAGTTCACTAGTAGAGGGGGTGGGAGTGAAGTACATTCAAAAACTCAGGTACAATAAAAATTGAAGTAAAAATAAAATGATGTCCCTGTATAAGCAGTAACATGAGCTGCTGTCAGGAAGTCAAAAGGAGGAAAGCAATAGCAAAGAAAGTTTTTAATAAAGGGTCTTGCGATAACAATGTCATATTTTTAAAATGAAGCAAGTTGTAACTTATAAACGAAATAAGTTTATTTATTTATTATTATTATTTTGAAGTAGAGGAGAAGGTGGAATTATGGGCTACCTCGTTTTTTACTATATCTGGTGTTGTTACCTAGCCAAAAAGCTCTAAAAGTAGGCCTACATATCGTGTCCATCAGTCTGCGTGCACAAAGAGACAAACCAGTTGCCTTTGTGGTGTGGATGTGGTGTGTCCTTTGTGTTTTTCATCATTTTCGATGTTTTTGCAGGTATGTAGTTTCAATTTTATTGAAAAAAATTATATTTCGTGTTCAGAAATCACGCTTGATGTGTTGCACTGATTAAGAATAGCTCTATCACATGGCGTGAGAGTAATATTAATTAGAACAACAATTTCCATACATAATCATAGAAACCTCCATGAGTCGATGCTTCTAATATGGGCTACCGCTATGTGTTAAATATGGGATAGGTAGCCCATATTACCACCACACGTCCAGTATTTTCACTATCATGATTTGCGTTATTTGTTACAGAATATTGCCATTGATGTGACAGAGGTTTCCTACTTATGTTTCTTGGTTTTTTACAATTTTATTTTCAAATTTTTGTGGTAGCCCATATTTAGACCCCACTACCTATATAAGACCAGTTAATATTTCTTTCAAAAAGTAATTATGTGCAAATATCTACTGCAATTATTGATCTTTAAGACTGGAAAAACTGTATATGAATAATTACTTTGTATGTCAATAAAAATTTCCAAGCGATATGTCACACCATTTTCCATTATTATGAGGAAAACAAAATGGTAGCTCGTATTTCCACCTTCTCCTCTACACTTAATTTCGTTGCTAGCTTTTTAAAAAGACCGTTTTTAGGATTTTGGAATAGGTGAAATAGGTTTTTTCTTTAGATTTTATGTCAAACCCGTGAAAATGGGTGGGAAAACTGCCCGATCGTTAAAAATGTGTCCTTACAGTTATTCTTAAAAAAATAAATATATATTTATTAAGGCAACATGGCCCACGAAACTGACCCTTTTCAAGAACCAAACTATTTATCAAAATGTATAAGATTCTAAATATTTGCCCCTTCCCATTTAACATTATTTGTAGTGTGAATAAATTATTGTAGCAATTAAGAATTCATCTGAGATAACTTGCCTTGATATAACTACATAAATTTGAATTCTCAATAGCTAAAAGTTACAGTATATAAACTTTTGAATTAAATTTGTTCAAACTTGATTACTTTAAAAAGTAACAAACAAACGAAACAACATTATTTACTGGTACTGGTCCTGGTTTCAATATATGATCAAACACTTTTCAAGATTCTCGACTGTGAAGTTTTTTCTATTGTCTCTCAAAATACATTTGAAGTACGAAAAGGTTCTTTTGACAGCACATGACATCATAGGTACAAATGAGCCGTTCAGAGCAAAAGTGGTGTAAGTCAAAATTGGGTAATGGGGTTTAAAGTAAAAATTCTGTAAAATACAGCGCAAATTAGCAATCAATATGTCTTTCTTGCTATCCACTGATTACTAATATTTTAAATAAATTGAATATCAATTGTTACTTTGCGCTGTATTTTACAGAATGTTTACTTTAACTCTCATTGCCCATTTTTGACTTACACCACTTTTGCTCCGAACGGCTCAAATTTCATCGCTATCACTGCAACAGGTACCCACGGTAACTGATAATTATAGCTTTTCCCCCTGGGAAATGGAGCACACATTTTTCATTTCTATAGCTAATATTACGTTTATGAACACACTCCGCCTCCCTCTCTGAAAAAAAAAAGACAAAATAAGTAGTTTCCGGAACCTAATGCTGCATTCTGATGTTTTAAATAATATGACAGTTGTAGTAAGTCACTGTTGCCATAGTGACATGAGCAATCATGTTTAAACGAATCTCCTGACAATTTTCATTATAGATGGAGCGTTTTAAAAGGAAATCTGTTGAAATGATTGGCCCCACTTTGCATGCATAAAGTTGCTGAAAATGTCCGCAGGTCACATATGTGTGTACGTAAGTGTATACATAATTACATCACGTGAACTGTATAGCAATCGATTACACGCCCCGAACTGACTCTGAAAAATTGGCTCACTCACAAATTCCAAACGAATGCACGAATTCTTCACAAACACCCCCTGGTCTTGCCATCCTGGGGAATGATTTATGGGACAGCTTTTTTCCTCTCTCTCAAACATCACTTAACTGAGAGCTGCACGTCAAGCATCAAGTTCTTACTTTTATCCGATTGAAAATCTCTCAATCAGGCGCATTCATAATGGCAACAAAAAGCGTAGAGAACCGCTATGAGCGACGAGGTCAGGCCAAGTGGCGCCTATGTACAACAAGTCCGTACAAAGAAGTGCACGTCGCGAGAGTAAGGCACTGCCTTATAAAGTCTGACAACTTGGAGGATTGAGTGAAGAACTGTTTTAGATTACGGAATGCTGATAGTAGGAGGAAGAAGAATAAACTGCATAAGATTTGCTGATGATATGGCGTTGTTAGCAGAAGAGGAGACGATACTAAGAGATATGTTACTGGAGCTAAATGACAGCTGTGAGAAGTATGGGATGAAGATAAATGCCAACAAGACGAAGAGCAAGGTCATAGGAAGAAAAATAAAGAAGGTAAACTTGCGAATTCGAAATGAGGCAGTGGAACAAGTGGACAGCTTCAAATACATGGGGTGTACTATAAGCAGTAATATGAGCTGCAGCCAGGAAGTCAAAAGGAGGATAGCAATGTCCAAGGAAGCATTTAATAGAAAAAGGAGCATCTTCTGCGGACCTCTGGGAAAGAACTAAGGAAGAGACTAGTGAAGTGCTTTGTGTGGAGTGTAGCATTGTATGGAGCAGAAATATAGACATTAAGGGGACACTATGGTAAAATAATGGTGAAAAATTAAGAAAATCCACTTAAAAATTTATTGTGATTCTATTTAGACCGAGCTCAAAAAGCTAATTAATTTATGTTCCCATGACTATTCTGAAACTTTTGAGCTAATATAAACTAAAAATTGTGAAAATTGTGACGCAAGGAGCGTTTTTAGTGACGTCAATATAAAATACTGTAACTTTTATTCAAAACAAGAATGTAACTTTATTGTTACGACAATAATAATCACTTTCTACAATTAATTCTACTCCCGTCAACAATGGGATTTGCACTCCACACAGCAACACAGTATTCGTTATTGCACTCCACAGACGACGACAATTTACTTGGATTATTGAGAACAACAATGAACTGTTAATCTTAACTAATGTTCACAGAGCACTATTTACAATTCAGAACTGTCAGTTCTCAGTTCACAGTTCGTTTGCCTTGGATAATTCTTCTAGCTCAGTCACTCGAGTTCACAATATCTCGAACCCCAGACCTTCAGAGACAGTCCACTGAACTTCGAACTCAGGTCCCCCGACTGCGGTCCACTGCACTCGAACTCAGGACTTCGGACGCTCATACAACTGCGGACACACTCAAGTCGAACTCCGGTCTCGAAGCTGGCTTTACTAGTCACAAGACTGGCTGGCTTGCTGTCCACTGACTATAACAACACTGCTCAAGTTCACTCGCGTGTTGTATTTATAACTAAACCATAGCCTAGATCATATATGTAACAGATATGTCGGGGTTATAGGCTTTGAGGTTAACAACTTTTGTCACGTTTACTACGCTGCCATCTAGTTGTTACATAAGGAGTCACGTCATAATTCCCATTTGAATTGCATTAGCGACTGTGCTGCCATCTCGTGTTCGTTTACGGCGGAAGGGTGGCGATCCTGGCTGTTGTTCTCTTCAAAGTGCTGCCGATTTTAACGTAGCGAGGAGTTATCTGTTACATATATGATCTAGGACCATAGTTACGAGAAATTTCTACGATGCTAGTAATTTCCACGGATGTCCAGAGATGGCACTCTCGAATTATCTTGATATCTCCCCTCCCTGTCGCGGTCGCTCTCTCTCCTCTCTACACCACAGCACATGCCACACGAAGCAGATGCACGTGCAACTTGCGCCGAACCACGGCCGACCTTGTAATCCTTCTGCCGGTCGTGAGATCGTATGCCAGCTCTGTCACAATATATTTAAAAAATATCATTTCAAAACTATTAGCCCTAATGGCACCAAATTTTATACAGATGATAGTATTGTAGGCTTGTTTATTACTTTAAAATTCATAAATTTTGGATTAAAATTGTAAAAGATTTAAAACTCACATAGGGTAAACGCGGGTGAATCGGATTGGAGGACGAATCGGATCAGTTAATATAAATTGCTGGTCCTAGAGTGCGCTAGTGAGTTCTTGCTGATAGCATCCTCTGAAGTCAAAGAATGCTAATATTTGAGTTCGATGACCATAAGAAGTTGGCGTGTGTACGACCTGCTGGTGATAAATAGACTACTTTTTATAAGTTTGAGGTACATAGATGCTCTGAATTTGCCATTTTGTTATTTTTTAGCTCTGGATTAAACAATTTTTTGAACACACATTATTAAAACTTACGCAACAAGTTATGTAGTAGGAAAGAACAGTCTGTCTTGATTCTATAACCTCACCCGATGTTCTCATTTATTTGCTGCCAGTGCTGCCAATTTGCAAATATGTATTTCTGTGCATGTGCGGGCGAAACGGATCAGTGAATGGCGGGTAGTTTGAATTGCTTATTTTATATAGAAATGGCAATAATGTTTTTTTTTTTTAATTCCGGATGGGTAGACTTCAGCACGAGGAAGACCCAGACAAATTGCTTGTCTTCTCGCTTCACCAGAGAACATAGCACAAATGAAGAAAAAGCAAGAATTAAAAAACGAGAAGATAAATAGTAAGAAAGGATGCAGAATGAACAGAAAAAATGTGCAAAGAGAAAGTGAGGACATGATTGAGATTAACGATAGTGATGACGACGACGACGATGATGATGATGATGATGATGATGATTATGATGAGGAGGATGAGGATGTGGTTATAGAAATAGACAATGAAGGGAGTGATGATATTTGCCAATTTTGTATGTTGACATATTCTGATCCCAAGTCTGTGAAGAAAGGAGAATGGATCCAGTGCCAACGTAAGGGTAAATGGTACCACGAGGTGTGTGTGGGAGCTAAGGGCAGAAAGACGTTTATCTGTGGAAAATGTGTTTGAAAACAGAGAAACTAAGAAATGTGATTTTGCTATTACTGAGCTTCTAATTTTGTATCTTATAGCATGAATAATAAGTTTCCACTGCTTTTTCTTTCAATCCTATTCACCCGCCACTGGGGGATGATTCGGATCAATTTTAACAACCAATTAAATTGAAGAAAAATAAAACATAATAACTATTTCTGATAGACTGTTGCGTCAGATTTAAAGTTAATGAAATTATCTTTCAGCGGACAGTAAGAGACGCAAAAATTAACAGCTTATTACCACTTTTATTTATAATTATTTAAAAAATGATCCGATTCACCCGCGTTTACCCTAAGTGTCCCCTTAAGACGAAGTGAAGAGAAGCGACTAGAAGCGTTTGAAATGTGGATATGGAGAAGAATGGAGAGTGTGATCTAGACAGAATAAGAAATGAAGCTGTGTTGGAAAGAGTGGATGAAGAAAGAATGATGCTGAAACTGATGTACGGTAGTTCCTTTACAAGTGAGTGCAGGGTGCGTTTCAATATTAATCAATCTGATAGCCCAATCAACTTCAGTTGCATTGTTTGGTATTAATATAGCAACAGTAATGAAAAAAAAAAAATTTTTTAATTTCAAAGGCATATTGATTCCGTTAAGTTCAATGTTAATTGAAAAATGAGTTCTATTCAGTCAATACTTAACATAAACACAATAAAACATGTTATAATAACATTTACACAGATTTTAAAAACAAACGTTTTCCCCAATTTTGATTGGCATCTTCAGGTTGTGTAGGTCGAATGGAACATGTTATAAAAAGTGAACACTTGGTATATGACGTTAAAAACCAAAGTTACAACTGTAATATCACTTAAAACAGAGAATAGAATATAGCAAAAAGCCTCCACGATATGTGTAGAATCACTGTGTTGAAAGAGGCGTGTGTGAACCAAGGAAACAGCAAAACTCTTCTGTCATTGCAGATACAGTTTTCAAGATAGATTTGAAGATGCTACGAACAGGTCGGTCGTGTGGCCGTTATGGAGAGCAGGAAAAATCCTGTAAATTGTAAGGATAGTATGAAAGAATATTTAGAAGCATTTAAGTATTATTTAAATCTTCTAAAACAATATTTACAAAAAATGGAAGAACGTCTTGATCAGTCGTGTCGCCGGCCTCATGGATTTCAAGACGTTCTTCCATTTTTTGTAAGTATTGTTTTAGAAGATTTAAATAATACTTAAATGCTTCTAAATATTCTTTCATACTATCCTTACAATTTACAGGATTTTTCCTGCTCTCCATAACGGCCACACGACCGACCTGTTCGTAGCATCTTCAAATCTATCTTGAAAACTGTATCTGCAATGACAGAAGAGTTTTGCTGTTTCCTTGGTTCACACACGCCTCTTTCAACACAGTGATTCTACACACATCGTGGAGGCTTTTTGCTATATTCTATTCTCTGTTTTTAAATTATATTACAGTTGTAACTTTGGTTTTTAACGTCATATACCAAGTGTTCACTTTTTATAACATGTTCCATTCGACCTACACGACCTGAAGATGCCAATCAAAATTGGGGAAAACGTTTGTTTTTAAAATCTGTGTAAATGTTATTATAACATTTTTTATTGTGTTTATGTTAACTATTGACTGAATAGAACTCATTTTTCAAAAATATTTTTAACTTTATAGAGCTTACATGTCCGAGCTATATTTCCTTTCTTCCAGCTATGCAGTCTATACCAGCGGAGGGTGGGTAAACAGCGTTATTCGCTTAATCAAAGGTTCTGATCAGGGCGGCCAGGTTGTACTCAGCACGTTACTACGGTAAGTGCCACCTCTGCAATTAACCTCTGAGCCAGGGTTGGGCGTGGCCATCACTTCAAGTGAAGCACTTACTTGAAGCTGTTCTGACAGGGAGGTGCGATCATTGCATTCGGAGCATTTAAAGTGAACGTCATCATCTCCTTAGAGAAGATAGTGGGCCTATATTATACATTAAGGGGTTAGGTACAGCTTACAAAAGTAAATTTTGGAAATATTCAACATTTTTTCCTCCATTCCTGTATCTTGTACAATAATGATAATTAGTACGGTATGTGTAAAACACTGTCCTGCTATATGAAAAAAATATTTTTACGGTTAAAAAAATTATTTACATTTTTTTTTTTTTTTTTTTTTTTTCAAAATTCAGTTCACTGTGCAGTGATGAGCGTTTCCCACATAATTAAAAACCTATCCAACATTTTGTGATGAACTGTTTGTGTATATTTATGCATGTCATATCTAAAAAAAGATGCGAGATCACTTCTCTATCTTTGATAGTATGTCTGATAACAAATAAATTCATTTAAAAATGGTCAAATATCAGTATTTTCTTGGAACACAAAATAAAAAAAATATATTTATTAAATAATGTAGTTGGAAGAACATGATATTGTAAACATGGGTTTCAGCAATAAAATAAGAGAGAGAGAACATGAAAAAGTTAACAAGTTTATGATTTATGAGGGAAACACTTCATCACTGCACAGTGAACTGACACCATTTTGAATTTTGAAAAAAAAAATTAATATTTTTTTTTAATCGTAAAAATATATTTTTTTCATGTGACTAAATAAATGGCAATGGAAAATACACCAACGAATGATTGTTAATTCATTACTTAATATTTAAATTTATAGTCCCGTCGCTCTAATTTCCGGCAGTCAATTGCGTTGCAGGTAGGCTACATTTAAACGTGTGCGTCTTGTGATTCGCTGATGAAGACGTTATTCATTTCTTAAGGCTCGATAAATAATTAATATAATCGCCCGCCATTTTGGCTCTTTCGTTGGCGTTCGCAGAAAGCACACGAAGACGTTATTTGCCGGTTAAATATTTGCTGAATTACAGTGCGTTTGATTTATTATCATAGAAGCTACGACATGATAATGTTTAACGGTGTGGCAAATAGATTCCTCGTATGGCAGCTCGGCAACGAAAGAACAAAAATGGCGAACGATACTACCTACTTATAGAGTTTATAGAGCCTTCACTTCCTAAGACGTAAGCAAAGATGAGGAGTCACGCCGGGAACAACAGCGTAGCGAATATAATATGTACAACATGGCATGCGTGCTAATAGAATATCCATTACCTTTCCACATTTCACTATTTAATTTTATTTGTAGTCATAATTCTAAATACTTTGTCAGCATCTTCATCCCATTCTGTTCACTGCTGTTATTTATTTCCGGTAGCATATCCCTTAGTATCGTCTGCTCTTATGGTAACAAGCCACGTTGATTCAGTATTCGCAGGAGAATGAATAAAACATATTGTCTCTGAAATATATAATTATGTAAGGTAGGATTGCAGGCAAAATTCCGAGTTCTCTGAAAAATTGTTTTAAATTTCTTTTCGATTATTAATCGATGACTGTAAAGAAATTATGTTCCGAAGCTTTTCATAAGAAAACTATGTAGGACTTACATGGTTCCAAAAATAATAATTACTGCATATTATTATTATTATTATTATTATTACTTACTTATTGGCTTTTAAGGAACCCGGAGGTTCATTGCCGCCCTCACATAAGCCAGTCATTGGTCCCTATCCTGAGCAAGATTAATCCATTCTCTATCATTATATCCCACCTCCCTCAAATCCATTTTAATATTATCCTCCCATCTACGTCTCGGCCTCCCTAAAGGTCTTTTTCCCTCCGGCTTCCCAACTAACACTCTATATGCATTTCTGGATTCGCCCGTACGTGCTAAATGCCCTGCCCATCTCAAACGTCTGGATTTAATGTTCCTAATTATGTCAGGTGAAGAATACAATGCGTGCAGTTCTGTGTTGTGTAACTTTCTCCATTCTCCTGTAACTTCATCCCTCTTAGCCCCGAATATTTTCCTAAGAATCTTATTCTCAAAGACCCGTAGTCTCTGTTCCTCTCTCAAAGTGAGAGTCCAAGTTTCACAACCATACAGAACAACCGGTAATATAACTGTTTTATAAATTCTAACTTTCAGATTTTTCGACAGCAGACTGGATGATAAAAGTTTCTCAACCGAATAATAACAGGCATTTCCCATATTTATTCTGTGTTTAATTTCCTCCCGAGTATCATTTATATTTGTTACTGTTGCTCCCATATATTTGAACTTCTCCACCTCTTCAAAAGATAAATTTCCAATTTTTATATTGTGGTCGTGCCAGAGAATCAGTCCCATTCCGAGGCTTATTTGAAGGATTCGTAACAAGCTGTTTTTTACGGTGAAGGGTTGTTAGCCCTTCGCCCAACCCCCAAGCTGGAGGACCACCCCTCATCGGCTGTCCGCGACTGCTTATTCAATATATTCACAGCCACCCTCCATATCCGGAGGCCGTCTCCTCGATCCGCAACCTGAGGACGCGCCATGCCGTGGTGATACGGACCCACAATACATGAATTATTATTATTATTATTATTATTATTATTATTATTACTATTATTATTATCAATAATGTGATAAAAATATCACTGACGATATTAATAAACATACTTCAAAATGACGTACCGACAATAAACGATTTTAAAATGACCACCTCTTGATGAAATCCCAAGTTCTCGTATGTTACTGCTTGCACGGATTTTTTTAGCTAAATGTTGTGTATTCAATAAAGACATAAAGGAAAAATAATAACTAAAAACACGTGAATTGCATTAAATATATTTATTTCTCAATCATATTAACAATACTGATAAAGGAGAACCAATTTCTTAAAAATCTAAATACCACAATAACACCCAAACGAATGCATAAGCGTTTCACGCGATTACAAAGATCTTTTTAAAAGCAATGCTGATTCTTAATATATAGGCTATATTTACTTCTTTATTTATTTCCTGTACGATAGTTATTCTCCTAATCTGGAACAATAACACCAATAAGACGATCCATTTGTTAAATACTGATATAAAATCAGATTTACTGCAAGTGAAAGGAATAAAGAAGAATAAGAATATAAGAGATTAATAAAGACAGAAACGTAATTGAAGAAGAAACATTTCGTAGTCATAAGATAGTAAATGTAAACAATAATAAAAGAAGAACAAAAGACTGAGAAAAATATGAGATAAAAATAACGACATTTTTAAATGCAGAAAAACAGAATTCAGTTGCTGTGATATTCAAAGTTGGCAACACTTGTGCATATAGCATAATTATATTTGAGCCCTAGAGTAAAAGAATGGACTATGTCCATATTTCACACTTCAAGAAAACGGAATTTTAGTTCATACATGGGTTTATTTTAGACATTATCAATAGCACACATACAGTAGTTAATAATTATTTAGTAACTTTGTATGCATTTCATTGATAATGTGTGAAATAAAACATTTAATGAAATAAAACTACGATTCTTTCAAATGTGAAATATGGACATGACACACTTTTTTACTCGTGGGCTCATTTTGAAAGTTCCGTTAATGGGAGAAGAGCCGAATGTAATATTATGAGGGAGTAGAATTTAAGGAAATATAGAACAATTTTTGTAATTTATACGTAGTATTTTATTCGTATAAATAAATTATATATCTTTCTTTTTTCCTTATGGTATTTGATTTATTATTTCGTTTCCAGATGGCATGTTCGATTTTTAGTTCGAGGCTTCGTAGAATTACACAAGAATTAGCATTAAATAGTTACTTAATTACAATACCAATTGGATAAATTGCTTCAGTAATAAATGTATTATACTAAATAAAAATATATTCGTAACAACATAAATTATTATTATTAATTCTACTTTTATAATTTTTAATATATTGTAATACGTTCATTCGTGGAGGGGGGCAGTACTTCAGATTCAACTGCCATTCGCAAGAAGACCAGCGGGGTTCGAATACTGGCGTCCTATTTGTAGCAGTACCTTCGATGTAGAAAGAAGTCAGTCAGCCAACTAACAAGCTAGGTGGTGAGTATATTATATTATATTAAATTAATTCGTGGACATTGATTCAGTTCTAAGTACTAAATTTATAGGCTTTCTAGAAATATTTGTTTCAATGCCAAAATAGCACGTAAACTTAAAACGATCTTCTACTTTGTAATACTTTTCTTTGTGTTAAGAATCTCTGAAAAGATTCAAAAGCAACGGCTTTGATTTCATACAGATTTATAGCTAATGCAAATCTTTAGTGACTCGTTACTTATTTTTGATCTCCAAGGTTTTAAAAATAAGATTTATCCTTTTCTAGTACATTTGTGGGTCTGTGCAGGATATTTTTATCCATCACTATGTATCTCACACCATTACCCTACTTGACACGATACACAAATCAGCTCGTCCAAATTGAGGAATGTTAAATCATAGGGACATCAAATACTGAAGATTTACGCAGTTTTAATTTTACAAACGTTCCTCGTCTCAAGTAATATTCTAGCAGAGGCTGGGTTATTACGCAGATAAATTTTTCTGCCTACATGTTAAAAAATATCTTAGAATTTTAACATACGTAGGAAATTATAGAACTAAAGTTTGTCTAAAAATGAACTACAAGAACACGAAAGTAAGAAACTAGTTACTTGACTACTATATCTCATACCTCATAGTTTATTCCATAATTAATGCAACAAACGAGATATTGGGGATATTGCTCAGTTATTTTCGCGAAACTTCGATATTTCCTCACAATACACACGGGTGAGATAACGTAATTATATCATTGAAATCTTTTCACAATCCTCGGCCTCACGTCACTTAAATATCTCAACTAACACTAACCTAGTTACATACCTCTGCCAAATGTCTCTTAACCATCCCCTCATTTAACCCATCTAACTCTTAACGAAACTCAAATCAGCCGTCAGTCCCTTGTGTAGTGTCGGGAGATATGGAAGACTGGCCGTTATTTTATTAATTTAAACATAATGCCGGGAATTAAACAATTTCGTGGGTTACATAAACATGAATATGTGTAATTATTCTCCCTTTTCTTTTTCACACAGCCAAAGGGCATTTAACAGAGGCATTGGCCAGCCAGACGTCAACATGGCTACATGGATGAATATGCGACTGAGCCTGGATTGGCCAAACATAACTAACACAACAGAGCAGGCGATCCATCTGTTCTTACCTGGCTGCCCTGATGATGCAACTTGTAAGTATTAGCTATATAAACGTTGAAAATGTCGAGTTCCAGGACACGGTGGAGCAGGCCTACCCAAAAGCCTAATTCTGAAAGGTGTTGATGCACGTTCTCGTTTCATAGGCCCTGTTAATCGCAGGCATCGAACCTTGGCCAAGCTTGCAGAAAAGTTGCTAAATGTCCTGCATCTGCCGCACAATTAGTTTTCAGCAATTGGTTTTACGTTCGCTGTAAAACATGGAACAGGCTAACATTCACTAGTTCAAAAAAAAAAAAGTTGCGGAATGCATAGAAAACAGACTGGGATATACAATTCATGTGACGAATACTGATAAATTTAATTAAGAAGTAGTAGGTGTTCTAGAATGGATGTAAATTGCAATTTTTTCAGTATGCTAAATTCAAAAACGAACATATACATCGGCGTTACTACAAATGTATGCCCATTCTCCATTCTGATCCTATAATCCTCCCAATTCATTGATGTAACATAAATTGGTAAATATAAAGAGTCGATGCAAAAGTATGAAGTTATTGATGCCTTGTAACCATTGACAAATATGTTGCTTAGTACGTTATAAAATAGGGTCATATGATCGATATATCGAATCTTGCAGTATACAGTATAGTAGTCGTTTCAGACATCTGAAAGTTCGTTGGTACAGATTTGGACATGGCGTGTGATCACTACATTACTTGGTTCAGTGTATCTCATAAATTGGACAGATAGTTTAGTTTCTTGTGCGGCGAGAGATTGTTTCGTTTCTTGTAAGTCTCAGACCTTTATATATTGTATGAGAGATAGTCTCGTCTGTTTCTGAGAGATGGTGAGTGTGTTAAATTATTTTGGGAGCGAGTTTAATTTTTGTGTATTATTTTTGTGCGAGTGAGTCCAATATTTTTGAGCGTGTCTATTTTTTGTGCGTCTTTATTTTTCTCTATGGCTGTGTCTTTTTCCGTGCAGATGTCTATTTTTGTCTCCTAGCGTGTATATTATTTTGAGTGCTTATTTCTTTTTGGAAGACTGTTTCTTTGAAAGTGTGATTTTGAGAGCCTGCGTTGTTTTCGAGAGCGTTTACGCATTTACGTATTTTGTGAGTCCTTTCTGTTTACAGAGAATATCTTTTTCAGACTATTTTATTTTGAGAGGGTGTTATTAGAAATTTGGATTCTTCTTTATTCTTATTGAGACTTTTTCTCTATTGAGGCTTTCTTCTATAGAAGCTTTCTTCTATTGGGGCATTCTTTTTTTCTATTGAGGCATTCTTTGAGAGGCAAATTTTTATAATGAGAGGCTTTCTTTTTTTATTGAGGCTTCATTTTTTTATTGAGGCTTTCTTTTTTATCGAGAGGCTTTCTTTTTTAATGAGAGGCTTTCTTTTTTATTGAGGGTGACTTTTTATTGGGAAGCTCTCTTTCTTCTAATATTGCGAGGTTTTCTTTTTCTTTTTAAGGGCTTTATTTATTTGAGATGGGGTTTCTTTTTTGTAAGAGTGTGGACTTTTTTTTTGTAAGAGTGTGGACTTTTTTTTTGTAAGAGTGTGGACTTTTTTTTTGTAAGAGTGTGGACTTTTTTTTTTGTAAGAGTGTGGACTTTTTTTTTGTAAGAGTGTGGACTTTTTTTTTGTAAGAGTGTGGACTTTTTTTTTGTAAGAGTGTGGACTTTTTTTTTGTAAGAGTGTGGACTTTTTTTTTTGTAAGAGTGTGGACTTTTTTTTTTGTAAGAGTGTGGACTTTTTTTTTTGTAAGAGTGTGGACTTTTTTTTTTGTAAGAGTGTGGACTTTTTTTTTTGTAAGAGTGTGGACTTTTTTTTTTGTAAGAGTGTGGACTTTTTTTTTTGTAAGAGTGTGGACTTTTTTTTTTGTAAGAGTGTGGACTTTTTTTTTTGTAAGAGTGTGGACTTTTTTTTTTGTAAGAGTGTGGACTTTTTTTTTTGTAAGAGTGTGGACTTTTTTTTTTGTAAGAGTGTGGACTTTTTTTTTTGTAAGAGTGTGGACTTTTTTTTTTGTAAGAGTGTGGACTTTTTTTTTTGTAAGAGTGTGGACTTTTTTTTTTGTAAGAGTGTGGACTTTTTTTTTTGTAAGAGTGTGGACTTTTTTTTTTGTAAGAGTGTGGACTTTTTTTTTTGTAAGAGTGTGGACTTTTTTTTTTGTAAGAGTGTGGACTTTTTTTTTTGTAAGAGTGTGGACTTTTTTTTTTGTAAGAGTGTGGACTTTTTTTTTTGTAAGAGTGTGGACTTTTTTTTTTGTAAGAGTGTGGACTTTTTTTTTTGTAAGAGTGTGGACTTTTTTTTTTGTAAGAGTGTGGACTTTTTTTTTTGTAAGAGTGTGGACTTTTTTTTTTGTAAGAGTGTGGACTTTTTTTTTTGTAAGAGTGTGGACTTTTTTTTTTGTAAGAGTGTGGACTTTTTTTTTTGTAAGAGTGTGGACTTTTTTTTTTGTAAGAGTGTGGACTTTTTTTTTTGTAAGAGTGTGGACTTTTTTTTTTGTAAGAGTGTGGACTTTTTTTTTGTAAGAGTGTGGACTTTTTTTTTGTAAGAGTGTGGACTTTTTTTTTGTAAGAGTGTGGACTTTTTTTTTGTAAGAGTGTGGACTTTTTTTTGTAAGAGTGTGGACTTTTTTTTTGTAAGAGTGTGGACTTTTTTTTTGTAAGAGTGTGGACTTTTTTTTTGTAAGAGTGTGGACTTTTTTTTTGTAAGAGTGTGGACTTTTTTTTTGTAAGAGTGTGGACTTTTTTTTTGTAAGAGTGTGGACTTTTTTTTTTGTAAGAGTGTGGACTTTTTTTTTTGTAAGAGTGTGGACTTTTTTTTTGTAAGAGTGTGGACTTTTTTTTTTGTAAGAGTGTGGACTTTTTTTTTTGTAAGAGTGTGGACTTTTTTTTTTGTAAGAGTGTGGACTTTTTTTTTTGTAAGAGTGTGGACTTTTTTTTTTGTAAGAGTGTGGACTTTTTTTTTGTAAGAGTGTGGACTTTTTTTTTGTAAGAGTGTGGACTTTTTTTTTGTAAGAGTGTGGACTTTTTTTTTGTAAGAGTGTGGACTTTTTTTTGTAAGAGTGTGGACTTTTTTTTTTGTAAGAGTGTGGACTTTTTTTTTGTAAGAGTGTGGACTTTTTTTTTGTAAGAGTGTGGACTTTTTTTTTGTAAGAGTGTGGACTTTTTTTTTGTAAGAGTGTGGACTTTTTTTTTTGTAAGAGTGTGGACTTTTTTTTTGTAAGAGTGTGGACTTTTTTTTTGTAAGAGTGTGGACTTTTTTTTTGTAAGAGTGTGGACTTTTTTTTTGTAAGAGTGTGGACTTTTTTTTTGTAAGAGTGTGGACTTTTTTTTTGTAAGAGTGCGGACTTTTTTTTTGTAAGAGTGCGGACTTTTTTTTTGTAAGAGTGCGGACTTTTTTTTTGTAAGAGTGCGGACTTTTTTTTTTGTAAGAGTGCGGACTTTTTTTTTGTAAGAGTGCGGACTTTTTTTTTGTAAGAGTGCGGACTTTTTTTTTGTAAGAGTGCGGACTTTTTTTTTTGTAAGAGTGCGGACTTTTTTTTTTGTAAGAGTGCGGACTTTTTTTTTTGTAAGAGTGCGGACTTTTTTTTTTGTAAGAGTGCGGACTTTTTTTTTTTGTAAGAGTGAGGACTTTTTTTTTTGTAAGAGTGAGGACTTTTTTTTTTGTAAGAGTGTGGACTTTTTTTTTTGTAAGAGTGTGGACTTTTTTTTTTGTAAGAGTGTGGACTTTTTTTTTTGTAAGAGTGTGGACTTTTTTTTTTGTAAGAGTGTGGACTTTTTTTTTTGTAAGAGTGTGGACTTTTTTTTTTGTAAGAGTGTGGACTTTTTTTTTTGTAAGAGTGTGGACTTTTTTTTTTGTAAGAGTGTGGACTTTTTTTTTTGTAAGAGTGTGGACTTTTTTTTTTGTAAGAGTGTGGACTTTTTTTTTTGTAAGAGTGTGGACTTTTTTTTTTGTAAGAGTGTGGACTTTTTTTTTTGTAAGAGTGTGGACTTTTTTTTTTGTAAGAGTGTGGACTTTTTTTTTTGTAAGAGTGTGGACTTTTTTTTTTGTAAGAGTGTGGACTTTTTTTTTTGTAAGAGTGTGGACTTTTTTTTTTGTAAGAGTGTGGACTTTTTTTTTTGTAAGAGTGTGGACTTTTTTTTTTGTAAGAGTGTGGACTTTTTTTTTTGTAAGAGTGTGGACTTTTTTTTTTGTAAGAGTGTGGACTTTTTTTTTTGTAAGAGTGTGGACTTTTTTTTTTGTAAGAGTGTGGACTTTTTTTTTTGTAAGAGTGTGGACTTTTTTTTTTGTAAGAGTGTGGACTTTTTTTTTTGTAAGAGTGTGGACTTTTTTTTTTGTAAGAGTGTGGACTTTTTTTTTTGTAAGAGTGTGGACTTTTTTTTTTGTAAGAGTGTGGACTTTTTTTTTTGTAAGAGTGTGGACTTTTTTTTTTGTAAGAGTGTGGACTTTTTTTTTTGTAAGAGTGTGGACTTTTTTTTTTGTAAGAGTGTGGACTTTTTTTTTTGTAAGAGTGTGGACTTTTTTTTTTGTAAGAGTGTGGACTTTTTTTTTTGTAAGAGTGTGGACTTTTTTTTTTGTAAGAGTGTGGACTTTTTTTTTTGTAAGAGTGTGGACTTTTTTTTTTGTAAGAGTGTGGACTTTTTTTTTTGTAAGAGTGTGGACTTTTTTTTTTGTAAGAGTGTGGACTTTTTTTTTTGTAAGAGTGTGGACTTTTTTTTTTGTAAGAGTGTGGACTTTTTTTTTTGTAAGAGTGTGGACTTTTTTTTTTGTAAGAGTGTGGACTTTTTTTTTTGTAAGAGTGTGGACTTTTTTTTTTGTAAGAGTGTGGACTTTTTTTTTTGTAAGAGTGTGGACTTTTTTTTTGTAAGAGTGTGGACTTTTTTTTTTGTAAGAGTGTGGACTTTTTTTTTTGTAAGAGTGTGGACTTTTTTTTTTGTAAGAGTGTGGACTTTTTTTTTTGTAAGAGTGTGGACTTTTTTTTTTGTAAGAGTGTGGACTTTTTTTTTTGTAAGAGTGTGGACTTTTTTTTTTGTAAGAGTGTGGACTTTTTTTTTTGTAAGAGTGTGGACTTTTTTTTTTGTAAGAGTGTGGACTTTTTTTTTTGTAAGAGTGTGGACTTTTTTTTTTGTAAGAGTGTGGACTTTTTTTTTTGTAAGAGTGTGGACTTTTTTTTTTGTAAGAGTGTGGACTTTTTTTTTTGTAAGAGTGTGGACTTTTTTTTTTGTAAGAGTGTGGACTTTTTTTTTTGTAAGAGTGTGGACTTTTTTTTTTGTAAGAGTGTGGACTTTTTTTTTTGTAAGAGTGTGGACTTTTTTTTTTGTAAGAGTGTGGACTTTTTTTTTTGTAAGAGTGTGGACTTTTTTTTTTGTAAGAGTGTGGACTTTTTTTTTTGTAAGAGTGTGGACTTTTTTTTTTGTAAGAGTGTGGACTTTTTTTTTTGTAAGAGTGTGGACTTTTTTTTTGTAAGAGTGTGGACTTTTTTTTTTGTAAGAGTGTGGACTTTTTTTTTTGTAAGAGTGTGGACTTTTTTTTTTGTAAGAGTGTGGACTTTTTTTTTTGTAAGAGTGTGGACTTTTTTTTTTGTAAGAGTGTGGACTTTTTTTTTTTGTAAGAGTGTGGACTTTTTTTTTTGTAAGAGTGTGGACTTTTTTTTTTGTAAGAGTGTGGACTTTTTTTTTTGTAAGAGTGTGGACTTTTTTTTTTGTAAGAGTGTGGACTTTTTTTTTTGTAAGAGTGTGGACTTTTTTTTTTGTAAGAGTGTGGACTTTTTTTTTTGTAAGAGTGTGGACTTTTTTTTTTGTAAGAGTGTGGACTTTTTTTTTTGTAAGAGTGTGGACTTTTTTTTTTGTAAGAGTGTGGACTTTTTTTTTTGTAAGAGTGTGGACTTTTTTTTTTGTAAGAGTGTGGACTTTTTTTTTTGTAAGAGTGTGGACTTTTTTTTTTGTAAGAGTGTGGACTTTTTTTTTTGTAAGAGTGTGGACTTTTTTTTTTGTAAGAGTGTGGACTTTTTTTTTTGTAAGAGTGTGGACTTTTTTTTTTGTAAGAGTGTGGACTTTTTTTTTTGTAAGAGTGTGGACTTTTTTTTTTGTAAGAGTGTGGACTTTTTTTTTTGTAAGAGTGTGGACTTTTTTTTTTGTAAGAGTGTGGACTTTTTTTTTTGTAAGAGTGTGGACTTTTTTTTTTGTAAGAGTGTGGACTTTTTTTTTTGTAAGAGTGTGGACTTTTTTTTTGTAAGAGTGTGGACTTTTTTTTTTGTAAGAGTGTGGACTTTTTTTTTGTAAGAGTGTGGACTTTTTTTTTTGTAAGAGTGTGGACTTTTTTTTTTGTAAGAGTGTGGACTTTTTTTTTTGTAAGAGTGTGGACTTTTTTTTTTGTAAGAGTGTGGACTTTTTTTTTGTAAGAGTGTGGACTTTTTTTTTGTAAGAGTGTGGACTTTTTTTTTTGTAAGAGTGTGGACTTTTTTTTTGTAAGAGTGTGGACTTTTTTTTTTGTAAGAGTGTGGACTTTTTTTTTTGTAAGAGTGTGGACTTTTTTTTTTGTAAGAGTGTGGACTTTTTTTTTTGTAAGAGTGTGGACTTTTTTTTTTGTAAGAGTGTGGACTTTTTTTTTTGTAAGAGTGTGGACTTTTTTTTTTGTAAGAGTGTGGACTTTTTTTTTTGTAAGAGTGTGGACTTTTTTTTTTGTAAGAGTGTGGACTTTTTTTTTTGTAAGAGTGTGGACTTTTTTTTTTGTAAGAGTGTGGACTTTTTTTTTTGTAAGAGTGTGGACTTTTTTTTTTTGTAAGAGTGTGGACTTTTTTTTTGTAAGAGTGTGGACTTTTTTTTTTGTAAGAGTGTGGACTTTTTTTTTTGTAAGAGTGTGGACTTTTTTTTTTGTAAGAGTGTGGACTTTTTTTTTTGTAAGAGTGTGGACTTTTTTTTTTTGTAAGAGTGTGGACTTTTTTTTTTGTAAGAGTGTGGACTTTTTTTTTTGTAAGAGTGTGGACTTTTTTTTTTGTAAGAGTGTGGACTTTTTTTTTTGTAAGAGTGTGGACTTTTTTTTTTGTAAGAGTGTGGACTTTTTTTTTTGTAAGAGTGTGGACTTTCATTTTTGGAGAGTATTATTTTCTTGTTTTCTTTTTGTGTTATGTTTTTGAGTGTCCTATTTTCTTTTTGAGAGTGTGTGGTATTTGAGTGCTGTATTTTTGGGAGTGATATTTTTTTGTGTGGGGAGAGCTATTTTTTAATGTGCTTTGATTTTGAGTGTGCTCTTTGATAGTTATTTTTTTGAGAGAATACTTTTTTTTTTTTAGTGTACTAATATAGTTTGCTGTATTTGTGGGAGAGTGTTATTTTTTTCGAGGGTGTGTTATATTTTTCGAGAAAATTGTGTGTGTGTGTGTGTGTGTGTGTGTGTGTGTGTGTGTGTGTGTGTGTGTGTGTGTGTGTGTGTGTGTGTGTGTGTCGTTTGTGTCGTTTCTTGCATGACAGTATCCTCAATTTATTTTATGATCTTGTTTCGTGTCTTGCGTGCGACAGTACATTTCTTGCGTTAACTTGTCTCGTTTCTTGCGTCATAGTTTTTCCTTATGTGTGCCAGTGAGTTTCGTTTCTTGTGCGGGTGTGCTTCATTTGTTTTGTGAGAGTGTTCAGGTTATGCATGTGTTTTTCGTTGTTTTTTATGAGATAGAGAGCGAGAGAGAGGGCGATAGTGAGGAAGAGTTCTTAATTTGTCATTTGTGTTTCGTTTCTAGTGTGACAATCAGATTTGTTTTCTTGTGAGTGCTTCGTTTCTCCTGAGACTGTCCGCCTTGTTCCTCGTGTCAGGGTGTGGTTTTCATGTATCGTGTGAGGAAGTTTTTAGTTTTTGTCAGTAATTGTGTAGTTTCTTGTGTGAGATTTAGTTTCTCGAGTGAGGGAATTTTCGTTTCTCGTAAGTGTTTTTTTATTTAGTTTTTGAGGGAGTGTTTTTCATCTCAAATGCGTGGGTGGGTTTCGTGCCCATGGTGCTATAGCGTATGAAGCGTATCATGTACGAAATTACAAAAGTGTTTTTCGCTGCGTGTTTGAAATGGGTATTTCCTTTAGGTGACAGTTTCCTTTCTTTCGTTTGAGAGGGCGAGTTTCCTTTCATGTTTGTAGGTGTGCATTTTCGTTTGTGGACCAGTGCGTTTTATTTCGTTTGTCTGAGATTGTTCCACAATTCAGTTTTTTGAAGTGTAACTGAAAGCGGATTTGAAGTATCTTTGCGGTTTCTTTGGACTTTAATTTTCTCATATTATTTGTTTCATATGTCTGAAATGTGAACAGTGAAATAATGTAAAAGAGATACTGATTGATGAGTTAGCAAAGTGAATATCAATGCATCTATTTGCAGTTAGCATGTGCAGATATGTAGGTCTGTTGCTACAAGAATGAACTCGTACTAGAAAATGATAAATTAATTCAATGTTCCATAACATGTGCATTACACTTGTTCCGTGTAAATACTAGGTCTTCCTAAAGTCTGAGGAAAGGTAAGTTTGTTGCAGTAATTTTTCGTCTATTTTTATTATTTTAATGTGTGCTGGAATCCTCTTAAAACAGAACTGCGTCGTTAAACCAATTTGTTTACTTAAACTTAGATTGAATTAATTCTGTCATCCTGTAAATGCTACTTCGTGAACGTGGTGCATTTTTATAGTGTAGAACAAACGCTGAACGTTCTAAGCTTATATAATAATTGTTTAAAATAGGTAATTGTTATATAAGTGATGTTATTTTTATTTGAACTTTGATTTCAATTACTCCTGCCTTATTTTAATGCTTGTTTGAATATTTTGCTTTCTTTTTATTGTACAATACTATAGATACGTTGAACCGTACTAATCTCGCAAATTCGTGTAACATAGAGAACTGTGTATTTTAAACGAATGTATGTTTTGTATGTTTCATTTGAACTTCTATTTGAATTATTCCTGCCTTACTTCAAATGCTCTTGTTTGAATGTGGTGTAGTTTTATAGTGTTGAATTGATATTACTGAATTGGTAAACCAGTCCAAACTCCTAAATTCGTGTAATGTAGGGAATTACGCCCTTTTTTAAACGAATTTACGTTAACATCAACATCGATTTGAATTGCTCCTGTTTTTAAGTGCTTCTTAATAATGTTGTTCATTTTTATAGTATAGAACTTGTATTGCAGAAATTCTTAAGCTCGTAATTTCGTGTAACATACGGAATTACGTACTACTAAAAATGAATTTAGGTTTACGTAAACTTAGATTTGAATTACTCCTGCCTTTCTTAAATGTTTCTTTCTCAATGTGGTGAAAATTGTAGTGTGTAATTAACAGTATAGAAATGTTGAACAGTTATCTGGTCGTAAATTAGTGTAACATAGAGAATTAAGTCTTTAAACACATTTACTTGCACATCGATTTGAATTGCTCCTGACATTTCTTAAAAGGTTTAATTTTTTATTGTGCTGCATTTTTTACAGTGTGTAATTAATATTACAGAAATGCTGAACCTTTCTAACATCAAAAATCGTATACGTAATAAGGAGAATTAAGTTCTTCAAACGGTTTTGTTTACTTGAATTTTGATTTGAATTAATCCCGTCTTTCTTTAAATGTGTCTTTCTGAATGTGGTGCATTTTTACAATCTAGAATATTTGATACTACAGGATTTCTGAACCGTTCTTTCTAGGTTTCTTTCTCCAAAGATTCGATCCCGAAGAGATTGCAGTGCACATGAGAATTCAACACACCAAGAAGTGTTTCTCCTTAATTATCATATTAGCGTGCTTGACGTGTTTTTGACTCCGACTTGGTCCTTCTTGAATTTTGTATTTTATCTTCGTGTATTAAAAGAAGCACTTAAGAAGTTAAATCTCGACATGAGGTGAGTTTATTTTCGATGTGTCG
This sequence comes from Periplaneta americana, assembly GCF_040183065.1. Taxonomy (NCBI): domain Eukaryota; kingdom Metazoa; phylum Arthropoda; class Insecta; order Blattodea; family Blattidae; genus Periplaneta; species Periplaneta americana. Next base: position 25,344,771 of record NC_091123.1, on the reverse strand, counting down.
ATAGTGACATGCCTTCGCTTCGTGGCAGTAACTTTTTTTTCTTTTGTTTCAGGTCCCCGCCCACTGTCCCGTGCCTCATCGTGGCGGGCGGGTGTAACGAGGAAGGATGTAAGGCTCGTGTGTTCACAAAAATGAATTAAAACTGTAGTTGTCTGCATCCTTCCTTGGCTAAACGGGACAGGCTTGTAGATTTAAATATTGTGTTGGGAAATTCTCTAGTACTCCAGAGAACTGTATAATATTGGAAACTTGCACTCTGGATTGCACAATTTCCAGCAGTAAATTTGATGTTATATTAAGGAAAGGAAATTTTACAGTTGTGGCTTGCCGGATTTTCCTTCAGCATGCCATTGATTGTAATAAGACACCCAAATTATTAATTTCAGTACTGAACAGAGTTTTCGGTCCCGTACAGCATACAATTGATTCACTCGTTCCTTAGCACTCAGTAATATGAAACGCCGTCACTGGCGTAACTCTGTCGTTTGTGATCAATAACGAACTTTTCATTTTTCAGGTATGTGCTTGACGTGGCTGGGAGTAATCCTGAGGGCTATGTTATCACATTATACGGTCCAATGGGGACCAATCAGAAGTGGCACTTGGACGATGATTTTACCATCCGCAACGGCACGGGGCTCGTAATGGACATCGAAGGAAGCAACAACTACCAGATTGCGCGGGTCGTAGGCTTCCATAAGCACGGAGGCCAAAACCAGAAGTTTCGAATCGAGCCATGCAACAAGAAGTATTAAGAGTTCTCTCTGCGTATACGCGAATAGACAAAGTATTTGTATTTCCAAACAAACTACTCTACTATGTACTATAATATTCTCAAACTCTGAATAAAGTACTGTTACTTGTAACTTTGTGTAGTGATCTATTCATGCATCCAGAGCTACCGTACTCTTGTCTAGGCTTACCCTAAGCTCATGTTTTAGCCTTCTGCAGTCT